>NW_026734945.1:0-197352 GCF_949786415.1 Peromyscus eremicus | reverse complement strand
TGTAAGGCTAGCTAGCGTTTGTTTCCCAGTCCTAAATGGAGTTGAATGACATGCACTTTCTGGTCCTATGAGCAGGAGTTGTTTTCTGCTAAGAAGAGTCACTATTGCGCTCCCATTGCCATACACAGTGCCAATAGCACTCGCGTTTGTTCCCAGCAAGTACAGTGTATTGGACTGAAGAGAAGCTACTGTTCTTGTCAGTTTCCTAATCAGAGTTGAACTAGATATGGCCCGTGTGTGTAGGAAGCACAGTTCATTTTTTCTGAGCAACCTCACTGTTCTGGCCCTATAGGAAACATAGGAGAGTAGAAGAGTGCTCTTTTCTCAAGAGCAGAGTGTGTTTCTTGTAAGGTGAGCTAGCGTTTGTTTCCCAGTCCTAAACGGAGTTTAATGACATGCAGTTTATGGTCCTACGAGCAAGAGTTGTTTTCGTCTAAGAAGAGTCACTATTGCGCTCCCATTGCCATACACAGCGCAAATAGCACTCGCCTCTCTTCCCAGCATGTACAGTGTATTGGACTGAAGAGAAGCTACTGTTCTAGTCAGTTTCCTAAGCAGAGTTGAACTAGATATGGCCCGTATGTGTAGGAAGCAGGGTACTTTTGTTCTGAGCAAGCTTACTGTTCTGGCCGAATAGGAAACACAGGAGAGTAGAAGAGTGCTCTTTTCTCAAAAGCAGAGTGTGTTTCTTATAAGGAGAGCTAGCATTTGTTTCGCAGTCCTTCAAACGGAGTTGAATCCCATGCAGTTTCTGGTCCTACGAGCAAGAGTTGTTTTCTGGTAAGGAAAGTCACTATTGTGCTCCCTTTGCCATACAAAGTGGAAATAGCACTCAGGTCTGTTCCCAGCAACCACAGTGAATTGGACTGTAGAGTAGCTACTGTTCTGATCAGTTTCTAAGGCAGAGCTGAAGTAGGTATGGCCCGTGTGTGTAGGAAGCACAGTTCTTTTGTTCTGAGCAAGCTCACTGTTCTGGCCCCATAGGAAACACATGAGAGTAGAAGAGTGCTCTTTTCTCAAAAGCAGAGTGTGTTTCTTGTAAGGCGAGTTAGCGTTTGATTCCCAGTTATAAACGGATTTGAATCCCATGCAGTTTCTGGTCCTACGAGCAAGAGTTGTTTTCTGCTAAGAAGAGTCACTGTTGTGCTCCCTTTGCCATACAAAGTGGAAATAGCACTCGCGTCTGTTCCCAGCAAGTACAGTGTATTGGACTGAAGAGAAGCTATTGTTCTTGTCAGTTTCCTAAGCAGAGTTGAACTAGATATGGCCCGTGTGTGTAGGAAGCACAGTTCTTTTGTTCTGAGCAAGCTCACTGTTCTGGCCCTATAGGAAACACAGGAGAGTAGAACAGTGCTTTTTCCTCAAAAGCAGCGTGCGTTTCTTATAAGGCGAGATGGCGTTTGTTTCCCAGTCCTAAACGGAGTTGAATGACATGCAGTTTCTGGTCCTAAGAGCAAGAGTTGTTTTCTGCTAAGAAGAGTCACTATTGCGCTCCCATTGCCATACACAGTGCAAATAGCACTCGCATCTCTTCCCAGCAAGTACAGTGTATTGGACTGAAGAGAAGCTACTGTTCTTGTCAGTTTCCTAAGTAGAGTTAAACTAGATATGGCATGTGTGTGTAGGAAGCACAGTTCTTTTGTTCTGAGCAAGCTCACTGTTCTGGCCCTATAGGAAACACAGGAGAGTAGAAGTGTGCTCTTTTCTCAAAAGCAGAGTGTGTTTCTTGTAAGGCGAGCTAGCGTTGGTTTCCCAGTCCTAAACGGAGTTGAATCCCATGCAGTTTCTGGTCCTACGAGCAAGAGTTTTTCTCTCCTAAGAAGAGTCACTATTGCGCTCCCATTGCCATACACAGTGCAAATAGCACTCGTGTCTGTTCCCAGGAAGTAAAGTGTATTGGAATGAAGAGAAGCTACTGTTCTTGTCAGTTTCATAAGCAGAGTTGAACTAGATCTGGCTCATGTGTGTAGGAAGCACAGTTCTTTTGTTCTGAGCAAGCTCACTGTTCTGGCCCTATAGGAAACACAGGAGAGTAGAAGAGTGCTCTTTTCTCAAAAGCAGAGTGTGTTTCTTGTAAGGCGATCTAGCGTTTGTTTCCCAGTCCTAAACGGAGTTGAATGATGTGCAGTTTCTGGTCCTATGAGCAAGAGTTGTTTTCTGCTAAGAAGAGTCACTATTGTGCTCCCATTGCCATACACAGTGCAAATAGCACTCACGTTGGTTCCCAGAAAGTACAATGTATTGGACTGTAGAGAAGCTACTGTTCTTGTCAGTTTCCTAAGCAGAGTTGAACTAGATATGGCCCGTGTGTGTAGGAAGCACAGTTTTTTTGTTCTGAGCAAGCTCACTGTTCTAGCCCTATAGGAAACACAGCAGAGTAGAAGAGTGCTCTTTTCTCAAAAGCAGAGTGCGTTTCTTTTAAGGCGAAATAGCGTTTGTTTCGCAGTCCTAAACAGAGTTGAATCACATGCAGTTTCTGGTCCTACGAGCAAGAGTTGTTTTCTGCTAAGAAGAGTCACTATTGTGCTCCCATTGACATACACAGTGCAAATAGCACTCGCGTCTGTTCCTAGCAAGTATAGTGTACTAGACTGAAGAGAAGCTACTGTTCTTGTCAGTTTCCTAAGCAGAGTTGAACTAGATATGGCCCGTGTGTGTAGGAAGCACAGTTCTTTTGTTCTGAGCAAGCTCACTGTTCTGGCCCTATAGGAAACACAGGAGAGTAGAAGAGTGCACTTTTCTCAAAAGCAGAGTGGGTTTCTTGTAAGGCGAGCTAGCGTTTGTTTCCCAGTCCTAAACGGAGTGGAATGACATGCAGTTTCTGGTCCTACGAGCAAGAGTTGTTTTCTGCTAAGAAGAGTCACTATTGCGCTCCCATTGACATACACAGTGCAAATAGCACTCGCGTCTGTTCCCAGCAAGTATAGTGTACTAGACTGAAGAGAAGCTACTGTTCTTGTCAGTTTCCTAAGCAGAGTTGAACTAGATATGGCCCGTGTGTGTAGGAAGCACAGTTCTTTTGTTCTGAGCAAGCTCACTGTTCTGGCCCTATAGGAAACACAGGAGAGTAGAAGAGTGCTCTTTTCTCAAAAACAGAGTGTGTTTCTTGTAAGGCGATCTAGCATTTGTTTCCCAGTCCTGAACGGAGTTGAATCCCATGCAGTTTCTGGTCCTACGAGCAAGAGTTGTTTTCTGCTAAGAAGAGTCACTATTGCGCTCCCATTTCCACATGCAGTGCCAATAGCACTCGTGTCTCTTCCCAGCAAGTACAGTGTATTGGACTGAAGAGAAGCTACTGTTCTTGTCAGTTTCCTAAGCAGAGTTGAACTAGATATGGCCCGTGTGTGTAGGAACTACAGTTCATTTTTTCTGAGCAAGTTCACTGTTCTGGCCCTATAGGAGACACAGGAGAGTAGAAGAGTGCTCTTTTCTCAAAAGCAGAGTGTGTTTCTTGTAAGGCGAGCTAGCGTTTGTTTCCCAGTCCTAAACAGAGTTGAATGACATGCAGTTTCTGGTCCTATGAGCAAGAGTTGTTTTCTGCTAAGAAGAGTCACTATTGTGTGCCCATTTCCTTACACAGTGCCAATAGCACTCGCGTCGGTTCCCAGTAAGTACAGTGTATTGGACTGAAGAGAAACTACTGTTCTTGTCAGTTTCCTAAGCATAGTTGAACTAGATATGGCCCGTGTGTGTGGGAAGCACAGTTCTTTTGTTCTGAGCAAGCTCACTGTTCTGGCCCTGTAGGAAACACTTGAGAGTAGAAGAGTGCTCTTTTCTCAAAAGCAGAGTGTGTTTCTTGTAAGGCGAGTTAGCGTTTGATTCCCAGTTATAAACGGATTTGAATCCCATGCAGTTTCTGGTCCTACGAGCAAGAGTTGTTTTCTGCTAAGAAGAGTCACTGTTGTGCTCCCTTTGCCATACAAACTGGAAATAGCACTCGCGTCTGTTCCCAGCAAGTACAGTGTATTGTTCTGAAGAGAAGCTATTGTTCTTGTCAGTTTCCTAAGCAGAGTTGAGCTAGATATGGCCCGTGTGTGTAGGAAGCACAGTTCTTTTGTTCTGAGCAAGCTCACTGTTCTGGCCCTATAGGAAACCCAGGAGAGTAGAACAGTGCTTTTTTCTCAAAAGCAGCGTGCGTTTCTTATAAGGCGAGCTGGCGTTTGTTTCCCAGTCCTAAACGGAGTTGAATGACATGCAGTTTCTGGTCCTAAGAGCAAGAGTTGTTTTCTGCTAAGGAGAGTCACTATTGCGCTCCCATTGCCATACACAGTGCCAATAGCACTCGCGTCTCTTCCCAGCAAGTACAGTGTATTGGACTGAAGAGAAGCTACTGTTCTTGTCAGTTTCCTAAGTAGAGTTGAAGTAGATATGGCTCGTGTGTGTAGGAAGCACAGTTCTTTTGTTCTGAGCAAGCTCACTGTTCTGGCCCTATAGGAAACACAGGAGAGTAGAAGAGTGCTCTTTTCTCAAAAGCAGAGTGTGTTTCTTGTAAGGCGAGCTAGCGTTTGTTTCCCAGTCCTAAACGGAGTTGAATCCCATGCAGTTTCTGGTCCTACGAGCAAGATTTGTTTTCTGGTAAAGAAAGTCACTATTGTGCTCCCTTTGCCATACACAGTAGAAATAGAACTCGCGTCTGTTCCCAGGAACTACAGTGTATTGGACTGAAGAGAAGCTACTGTTCTTGTCAGTTTCCTAAGCAGAGTTGAACTAGATATGGCCCGTGTGTGTAGGAAGCACAGTTCTTTTGTTCTGAGCAAGCTCACTGTTCTGGCCCTATAGGAAACACAGGAGAGTAGAAGAGTGCACTTTTCTCAAAAGCAGAGTGTGTTTCTTGTAAGGCGAGCTAGCGTTTGTTTCCCAGTCCTAAACGGAGTGGAATGACATGCAGTTTCTGGTCCTACGAGCAAGAGTTGTTTTCTGCTAAGAAGAGTCACTATTGCGCTCCCATTGCCATACACAGTGCCAATAGCACTCGAATCTGTTCCCAGCAAGTACAGTGTATTGGACTGAAGAGAAGCTACTGTTCTTGTCAGTTTCCTAAGGAGAGTTGAACTAGATATGGCCCGTGTGTGTAGGAAGCACAGTTCTTTTGTTCTGAGCAAGCTCACTGTTCTGGCCCTATAGGAAACACAGGAGAGTAGAAGAGTGCTCTTTTCTCAAAAGCAGAGTGTGTTTCTTGTAAGGCGAGCTAGCGTTTGTTTCCCAGTCCTAAACGGAGTGGAATGACATGCAGTTTCTGGTCCTACGAGCAGAGTTGTTTTCTGCTAAGAAGCGTCATTATTGCTCTCCCCAGCCATACACAGTGCAAATAGCACTCGCGTCGATTTCCAGCAAGTACAGTGTATTGGACTGAAGAGAAGCTACTGTTCTTGTCAGTTTCCTAAGCAGAGTTGAACTAGATATGGCCCGTGTCTGTAGGAAGCACAGTTCTTTTGTTCTGAGCAAGCTCACTCTTCTGGCACTATAGGAAACACAGGTGAGTAGAAGAGTGCTCTTTTCTCAAAAGCAGAGTGTGTTTCTTGTAAGGCGAGCTGGCATTTGTTTCCCAGTTCTAAACGGATTTAAATCCCATGCAGTTTCTTGTCCTGCGAGCACCAGTTGTTTTCTGGTAAGGAAAGTCACTATTGTTCTTCCTTTGCCATACACAGTGGAAATAGCACTCGCGTCTGTTCCCAGCAACTACAGTGTATTGGACTGAAGAGAAGCTACTGTTCTGATCAGTTTCTTATGCAGACCTGAAGTAGGTATGGCCCGTGTGTGTAGGAAGCACAGTGCTTTTGTTCTGAGCAAGCTCACTGTTCTGGCCCTATAGGAAACACAGGAGAGTAGAAGAGTGCTCTTTTCTCAGAAGCAGAGTGTGTTTCTTGTAAGGCGAGCTAGCGTTTGTTTCCCAGTCCTAAACAGAGTTGAATGACAATCAGTTTCTGGTCCTATGAGGAAGAGTTGTTTTCTGCTAAGAAGAGTCACTATTGCGCTCCCATTGCCATACACAGTGCCAATAGCACTCGCATCTGTTCCCAGCAAGTACAGTGTATTGGACTGAAGAGAAGCTACTCTTCTTGTCAGTTTCCTAAGCAGAGTTGAACTAGATATGGCTCGTGTGTGTAGGAAGCACAGTTCTTTTGTTGTGAGCAAGGTCACTGTTCTGGCCCTATAGGAAACACAGGAGAGTAGAAGAGTGCTCTTTTCTCAAATGCAGAATGCGTTTCTTGTAAGGCGAGCTAGCGTTTGTTTCCCAGTCCTAAATGGAGTTGAATGACATGCAGTTTCTGGTCCTAGGAGCAAGAGTTGTTTTCTGCTAAGAAGAGTCACTATTGTGCTCCCATTGCCATACACAGTGCAAATAGCACTCGCGTCTGTTCCCATCAAGTACAGTGTATTGGACTGAAGAGAAGCTACTGTTCTGATCAGTTTCTTAAGCAGAGCTGAAGTAGGTATGGCCCGTGTGTGTAGGAAGCACAGTTCTTTTGTTCTGATCAAGCTCACTGTTCTGGCCCTATAGGAAACACAGGAGAGTAGAAGAGTGCTCTTTTCTCAAAAGCAGAGTGTGTTTCTTGTAAGGCGAGTTAGGGTTTGTTTCCCAGTCCTAAACGGAGTTCAATCCCATGCAGTTTCTGGTCCTACGAGCAAGAGTTGTTTTCTGGTAAGGAAAGTCACTATTGTGCTCCCTTTGCCATACACAGTGCCAATAGCACTCGCGTCTGTTCCCAGCAACTACAGTGTATTGGACTGAAGAGAAGCTATTGTTCTGATCAGTTTCTTAGGCAGAGCTGAAGTAGGTATGGCCCGTGTGTGTAGGAAGCACAGTTCTTTTGTTCTGGCCCTATAGGAAACACAGGAGAGCAGAAGAGTGCTCTTATCTCAAAAGCAGAGTGTGTTTCTTGTAAGGTGAGCTAGCGTTTGTTTCCCAGTCCTAAACGGAGTTGAATCCCATGCAGTTTCTGATACTACGAGCAACAGTTGTTTTCTGCTAAGAAGAGTCACTATTGCGCGCCCATTGCCATACACAGTGCAAATAGCACTCGCATCTGTTCCCAGCAAGTACAGTGTATTGGACTGAAGAGAAGCTACTGTTCCTGTCAGTTTCCTAAGCAGAGTTGAACGAGATATGGCCCGTGTGTGTAGGAAGCACAGTTCTTTTGTTCTGAGCAAGCTCACTGTTCTGGCCATATAGGAAACACAGGAGAGTAGAAGAGTGCTCTTTTCTCAAAAGCAGAGCGTGTTTCTTGTAAGGCGAGCTAGCGTTTGTTTCCTAATCCTAAACGGAGTTGAATCCCATGCAGTTTCTGTTCCTATCAGCAAGAGTTGTTTTCTGGTAAGGAAAGTCACTATTGTGCTCCCGTTGCCATACACAATGGAAATAGCACTTGCGTCTGTTCCCAGCAAGTACAGTGTATTGGACTGAAGAGAAGCTACTGTTCTGATCAGTTTCGTAAGCAGAGTCGAACCAGATATGGCCCGTGTGTGTAGGAAGCACAGTTCTTTTGTTCTGAGCAAGCTCACTGTTCTGGCCCTATAGGAAACACAGGAGAGTAGAAGAGTGCTCTTTTCTCAAAAGCAGAGTGTGTTTCTTGTAAGGCGAGCTAGCATTTGTTTCCCAGTCCTAAACGGAGTTGAATGACATGCAGTTTCTGGTCCTACGAGCAAGAGTTGTTTTCTGCTAAGAAGAGTCACTATTGCGCTCCCATTTCCATATGCAGTGCCAATAGCACTCGTGTCTCTTCCCAGCAAGTACAGTGTATTGGACTGAAGAGAAGCTACTGTTCTTGTCAGTTTCCTAAGCAGAGTTGAACTAGATATGGCCCGTGTGTGTAGGAACTACAGTTCATTTTTTCTGAGCAAGTTCACTGTTCTGGCCCTATAGGAGACACAGGAGAGTAGAAGAGTGCTCTTTTCTCAAAAGCAGAGTGTGTTTCTAGTAAGGCGAGCTAGCGTTTGTTTCCCAGTCCTAAACAGAGTTGAATGACATGCAGTTTCTGGTCCTATGAGCAAGAGTTGTTTTCTGGTAAGAAGAGTCACTATTGTGCGCCCATTTCCTTACACAGTGCCAATAGCACTCGCGTCGGTTCCCAGTAAGTACAGTGTATTGGACTGAAGAGAAACTACTGTTCTTGTCAGTTTCCTAAGCAGAGTTGAACTAGATATGGCCCGTGTGTGTAGGAAGCACAGTTCTTTTGTTCTGAGCAAGCTCACTGTTCTGGCCCCATAGGAAACACTTGAGAGTAGAAGAGTGCTCTTTTCTCAAAAGCAGAGTGTGTTTCTTGTAAGGCAAGCTACCATTTGTTTCCCAGTTATAAACGGAGTTGAATCCCATGCAGTTTCTGGTCCTACGAGCAAGAGTTGTTTTCTGCTGAGAAGAGTCACTATTGCGCTCCTATTGCCATACACAGTGCCAATAGCACATGCGTCTGTTCCCAGCAAGTACAGTGTATTGGACTGAAGAGAAGCTACTGTTCTTGTCAGTTTCCTAAGCATAGTTGAACTAGATATGGCCAGTGTGTGTAGAAAGCACAGTTCTTTTGTTCTGAGCAAGCTCACTGTTCTGGCCCTATAGGAAACACAGGAGAGTAGAAGAGTGCTCTTTTCTAAAAAGCAGAGTGTGTTTTTTAGAAGGAGAGCTAGCGTTTGTTTCCAGGTCCTAAACGGAGTTGAATCCCATGCAGTTTCTGGTCCTACGAGCAAGAGTTGTTTTCTGCTAAGAAGAGTCACTATTGTGCTCCCATTGCCATACACATTGGCAATAGCACTCGTGTCTGTTCCCAGCAAGTACAGTGTATTGGACTGAAGAGAAGCTACTGTTCTTGTCAGTTTCCTAAGCAGAGTTGAACTAGATATGGCCCGTGTGAGTAGGAAGCACAGTTCTTTTGTTCTGAGCAAGCTCACTGTTCTGGCCCTCTAGGAAACACAGGAGAGTAGAAGAGTGCTCTTTTCTCAAAAGCAGAGTGTGTTTCTTGGAAGGCGAGCTAGCGTTTGTTTCCTAGTCCTGAACGGAGTTGAATCCCATGCAGTTTCTGGTCCTACAAGCAAGAGATGTTTTCTGGTAAGGAAAGTCACTATTGTGCTCCCTTTGCCATACACAGTGCAAATAGCACTCGCGTCTGTTCCCAGCAAGTACAGCGTATTGGACTGAAGAGAAGCTACTGTTCTTGTCAGTTTCCTAAGCAGATTTGAACTAGATATGGCCCGTGTGTGTAGGAAGCACAGTTCTTTTGTTCTGAGCAAGCTCACTGTTCTGGCCCTATAGGAAACACATGAGAGTAGAAGAGTGCTCTTTTCTCAAAAGCAGAGTGTGTTTCTTGTAAGGCGAGCTAGCGTTTGTTTCCCAGTCCTAAACGGAGTTTAATGACATGCAGTTTATGGTCCTACGAGCAAGAGTTGTTTTCGGCTAAGAAGAGTCACTATTGCGCTCCCATTGCCATACACAGTGCAAATAGCACTCGCCTCTCTTCCCAGCATGTACAGTGTATTGGACTGAAGAGAAGCTACTGTTCTAGTCAGTTTCCTAAGCAGAGTTGAACTAGATATGGCCCGTATGTGTAGGAAGCAGGGTTCTTTTGTTCTGAGCAAGCTCACTGTTCTGGCCCTATAGGAAACACAGGAGAGTAGAAGAGTGCTCTTTTCTCAAAAGCAGAGTGTGTTTCTTGTAAGGCAAGCTAGCATTTGTTTCCCAGTTATAAATGGAGTTGAATCCCATGCAGTTTCTGGTCATACGAGCAAGAGTTGTTTTCTGCTAAGAAGAGTCACTATTGTGCTCCCATTGGCATACACAATGCCAATAGCACTCGCCTCTCTTCCCAGCATATACAGTGTATTGGACTGAAGAGAAGATACTGTTCTAGTCAGTTTCCTAAGCAGAGTTGAACTAGATATGGCCCGTATGTGTAGGAAGCAGGGTTCTTTTGTTCTGAGCAAGCTCACTGTTCTGGCCGAATAGGAAACACAGGAGAGTAGATGAGTGCTCTTTTCTCAAAAGCAGAGTGTGTTTCTTATAAGGAGAGCTAGCATTTGTTTCGCAGTCCTTTAAACGGAGTTGAATCCCATGCAGTTTCTGGTGCTACGAGCAAGAGTTGTTTTCTGGTAAGGAAAATCACTATTGTGCTCCCTTTGCCATACAAAGTGGAAATAGCACTCAGGTCTGTTCCCAGCTACTACAGTGTATTGGACTGTAGAGTAGCTACTGTTCTGATCAGTTTCTAAGGCAGAGCTGAAGTAGGTATGGCCCGTGTGTGTAGGAAGCACAGTTCTTTTGTTCTGAGCAAGCTCACTGTTCTGGCCCCATAGGAAACACATGAGAGTAGAAGAGTGCTCTTTTCTCAAAAGCAGAGTGTGTTTTTTAGAAGGAGAGCTAGCGTTTGTTTCCCAGTCCTAAACGGAGTTGAATCCCATGCAGTTTCTGGTCCTACGAGCAAGAGTTGTTTTCTGCTAAGAAGAGTCACTATTGCGTTCCCATTGCCATACACATTGGCAATAGCACTCGTGTCTGTTCCCAGCAAGTACAGTGTATAGGACTGAAGAGAAGCTACTGTTCTTGTCAGTTTCCTAAGCAGAGTTGAACTAGATATGGCCCGTGTGTGTAGGAAGCACAGTTCTTTTGTTCTGAGCAAGCTCACTGTTCTGGCCCTCTAGGAAACACAGGAGAGTAGAAGAGTGCTCTTTTCTCAAAAGCAGAGTGTGTTTCTTGTAAGGCGAGCTAGCGTTTTTTTCCCAGTCCTGAACGGAGTTGAATCCCATGCAGTTTCTGGTCCTACAAGCAAGAGATGTTTTCTGGTAAGGAAAGTCACTATTGTGCTCCCTTTGCCATACACAGTGCAAATAGCACTCGCGTCTGTTCCCAGCAAGTACAGCATATTGGACTGAAGAGAAGCTACTGTTCTTGTCAGTTTCCTAAGCAGATTTGAACTAGATATGGCCCGTGTTTGTAGAAAGCACAGTTCTTTTGTTCTGAGCAAGCTCACTGCTCTGGCCCTATAGGAAACACAGGAGAGTAGAAGAGTGCTCTTTTCTCAAAAGCAGAGTGTATTTCTTGTAACGCGAGCTAGCGTTTGTTTCCCAGTCCTGAACGTAGTTGAATCCCATGCAGTTTCTGGTCCTACGAGCAAGAGTTGTTTTCTGGTAAGGAAAGTCACTATTGTGCTCCCTTTGCCATACACAGTGCAAATAGCACTCGCGTCGGTTCCCAGTAAGTACAGCGTATTGGACTGAAGAGAAGCTACTGTTCTTGTCAGTTTCCTAAGCAGATTTGAACTAGATATGGCCCGTGTGTGTAGGAAGCACAGTTCTTTTGTTCTGAGCAAGCTCACTGTTCTGGCCCCATAGGAAACACATGAGAGTAGAAGAGTGCTCTTTTCTCAAAAGCAGAGTGTGTTTCTTGTAAGGCAAGCTAGCGTTTATTTCCCAGTTATAAACGGAGTTGAATCCCATGCAGTTTCTGGTCCTACGAGCAAGAGTTGTTTTCTGCTGAGAAGAGTCACTATTGTGCTCCTATTGCCATACACAGTGCCAATAGCACTCGCGTCTGTTCCCAGCAAGTACAGTGTATTGGACTGAAGAGAAGCTACTGTTCTTGTCAGTTTCCTAAGCATAGTTGAACTAGATATGGCCCGTGTGTGTAGAAAGCACAGTTCTTTTGTTCTGAGCAAGCTCACTGTTCTGGCCCTATAGGAAACACAGGAGAGTAGAAGAGTGCTCTTTTCTCAAAAGCAGAGTGTGGTTTTTATAAGGAGAGCTAGCGTTTGTTTCCCAGTCCTAAATGGAGTTGAATCCCATGCAGTTTCAGGTCCTAGGAGCAAGAGTTGTTTTCTGGTAAGGAAAGTCACTATTGTGCTCCCTTTGCCATACACAGTGGAAATAGCACTCAGGTGTGTTCCCAGAAACTACAGTGTATTGGACTGAAGAGAAGCTACTGTTCTGATCAGTTTCTTATGCAGAGCTGAAGTAGTTATGGCCCGTGTGTGTAGAACGCACAGTTCTTTTGTTCTGAGCAAGCTCACAGTTCTGGCCCTATAGGAAACACAGGAGAGTAGAAAAGTGCTCTTTTCTCAAAAGCAGAGTGTGTTTCTTATAAGGAGAGCTAGTGTTTGTTTCCCAGTCCTAAACGGAGTTGAATCCCATGCAGTTTCTGGTCCTATGAGCAAGAGTTGTTTTCTGGTAAGGAAAGTCACTATTGTGCTCGCTTTGCCATACACAGTGGAAATAGCACTCAGGTCTGTTTCCAGCATCTACAGTGTATTGGACTGAAGAGAAGCTACTGTTCTGATCAGTTTCTTATGCAGAGGTGAAGTAGGTATGGCCCCTGTGTGTAGAAAGCACAATTCTTTTGTTCTGAGCAAGCTCACTGTTCTGGCCCTATAGGAAACACAAGAGAGTAGAAAAGTGCTCTTTTCTCAAAAGCAGAGTGCGTTTCTTGTAAGGAGAGCTAGCGTTTGTTTCCCAGTCCTAAACGGAGTTGAATGACATGCAGTTTCTGGTCCTACAAGCAAGAGTTGTTTTCTGCTAAGAAGAGTCACTATTGTCCTCCCATTGCCATTCACAGTGCCAATAGCACTCGCGTTGGTTCCCAGCAAGTACAGTGTATTGGACTGAAGAGAAGCTACTGTTCTTGTCAGTTTCCTAAGCAGAGTTGAACTAGATATGGGCCGTGTGTGTAGGAAGCACAGTTCTTTTGTTCTGAGCAAGCTCACTGTTCTGGCCCTATAGGAAACACAGGAGAGTAGAAGAGTGCTCTTTTCTCAAAAGCAGAGTGTGTTTCTTGAAAGGCGAGCTAGCGTTTGTTTCCCAGTCCTATACGGAGTTGAAAGACATGCAGTTTCTGGTCCTATGAGCAAGAGTTGTTTTCTGCTTAGAAGAGTCACTATTGTGCTCCCATTGCCATACACAGTGCCAATAGCACTCGCGTCGGTTCCCAGCAAGTACAGTGTATTGGACTGAAGAGAAGCTACTGTTCTTGTCAGTTTCCTAACCAGAGTTGAACTAGATATGGCCCGTGTGTGTAGGAAGCACAGTTCATTTTTTTCTGAGCAAGCTCATTGTTCTGGCCCTATAGGAATCACAGGAGAGTAGAAGAGTGCTCTTTTCTCAAAAGCAGAGTGTGTTTCTTGTAAGGAGAGCTAGCGTTTGTTTCCCAGTCCTAAATGGAGTTGAATGACATGCAGTTTCTGTTCCTACGAGCAAGAGTTGTTTTCTGGTAAGGAAAGTCACTATTGTGCTCCCTTTGCCATACACAGTGGAAATAGCACTCAGGTCTGTTCCCAGCAACTACAGTGTATTGGACTGAAGAGAAGCTACTGTTCTGATCAGTTTCATAGGCAGAGCTGAAGTAGGTATGGCCCATGTGTGTAGGAAGCACAGTTCTTTTGTTCTGAGCAAGCTCACTGTTCTGGCCCTATAGGAAACACAGGAGAGTAGAAGCGTGCTCTTTTCTCAAAAGCAGAGTGTGTTTTTTATAAGGAGAGCTAGCATTTGTTTCCCAGTCCTAAACGGAGTTGAATCCCATGCAGTTTCTGGTCCTACGAGCAAGAGTTGTTTTCTGGTAAGGAAAGTCACTATTTTGCTCCCATTGCCATACACAGTGCAAATAGCACTCAGGTCTGTTCCCAGCAACTACAGTTTATTGGACTGAAGAGAAGCTACTGTTCTTGTCAGTTTCCTAATCAGAGTTAACTAGATATGGCCCGTGTGTGTAGGAAGCACAGTTCATTTTTTTCTGAGAAAGCTGACTGTTCTGGCCCTATAGGAAACACAGGAGAGTAGAAGAGTGCTCTTTCCTCAAAAGCAGAGTTTGTTTCTTGTAAGGCAAGCTAGCATTTGTTTCCCAGTTATAAATGGAGTTGAATCCCATGCAGTTTCTGGTCCTACGAGCAAGAGTTGTTTTCTGCTGAGAAGAGTCACTATTGCGCTCCTATTGCCATACACAGTGCCAATAGCACTTGCGTCTGTTCCCAGCAAGTACAGTGTATTGGACTGAAGAGAAGCTACTGTTCTTGTCAGTTTCCTAAGCATAGTTGAACTAGATATGGCCCGTGTTTGTAGAAAGCACGGTTCTTTTGTTCTGAGCAAGCTCACTGTTCTGGCCCTATAGGAAACACAGGAGAGTAGAAGAGTGCTCTTTTCTAAAAAGCAGAGTGTGTTTTTTAGAAGGAGAGCTAGCGTTTGTTTCCCAGTCCTAAACGGAGTTGAATCCCATGCAGTTTCTGGTCCTACGAGCAAGAGTTGTTTTCTGCTAAGAAGAGTCACTATTGCGCTCCCATTGCCATACACATTGGCAATAGCACTCGTGTCTGTTCCCAGCAAGTTCAGTGTAGTGGACTGAAGAGAAGCTACTGTTCTTGCCAGTTTCCTAAGCAGAGTTGAACTAGATATGGCCCGTGTGTGTCGGAAGCACAGTTCTTTTGTTCTGAGCAAGCTCACTGTTCTGGCCCTCTAGGAAACACAGGAGAGTAGAAGAGTGCTCTTTTCTCAAAAGCAGAGTGTGTTTCTGGTAAGGCAAGCTAGCATTTGTTTCCCAGTTATAAATGGAGTTGAATCCCATGCAGTTTCTGGTCCTACGAGCAAGAGTTGTTTTCTGCTAAGAAGAGTCACTATTGTGCTCCCATTGGCATACACAATGCCAATAGCACTCGCCTCTCTTCCCAGCATATACAGTGTATTGGACTGAAGAGAAGATACTGTTCTAGTCAGTTTCCTAAGCAGAGTTGAACTAGATATGGCCCGTATGTGTAGGAAGCAGGGTTCTTTTGTTCTGAGCAAGCTCACTGTTCTGGCCGAATAGGAAACACAGGAGAGTAGATGAGTGCTCTTTTCTCAAAAGCAGAGTGTGTTTCTTATAAGGAGAGCTAGCATTTGTTTCGCAGTCCTTTAAACGGAGTTGAATCCCATGCAGTTTCTGGTGCTACGAGCAAGAGTTGTTTTCTGGTAAGGAAAGTCACTATTGTGCTCCCTTTGCCATACAAAGTGGAAATAGCACTCAGGTCTGTTCCCAGCTACTACAGTGTATTGGACTGTAGAGTAGCTACTGTTCTGATCAGTTTCTAAGGCAGAGGTGAAGTAGGTATGGCCCGTGTGTGTAGGAAGCACAGTTCTTTTGTTCTGAGCAAGCTCACTGTTCTGGCCCCATAGGAAACACATGAGA
This sequence comes from Peromyscus eremicus, assembly GCF_949786415.1. Classification (NCBI taxonomy): domain Eukaryota; kingdom Metazoa; phylum Chordata; class Mammalia; order Rodentia; family Cricetidae; genus Peromyscus; species Peromyscus eremicus. The sequence continues at coordinate 182,225 of NW_026734945.1, read as the reverse complement.
GTAGAAGAGTGCTCTTTTCTCAAAAGCAGAGTGTGTTTTTTAGAAGGAGAGCTAGCGTTTGTTTCCCAGTCCTAAACGGAGTTGAATCCCATGCAGTTTCTGGTCCTACGAGCAAGAGTTGTTTTCTGCTAAGAAGAGTCACTATTGCGTTCCCATTGCCATACACATTGGCAATAGCACTCGTGTCTGTTCCCAGCAAGTACAGTGTATAGGACTGAAGAGAAGCTACTGTTCTTGTCAGTTTCCTAAGCAGAGTTGAACTAGATATGGCCCGTGTGTGTAGGAAGCACAGTTCTTTTGTTCTGAGCAAGCTCACTGTTCTGGCCCTCTAGGAAACACAGGAGAGTAGAAGAGTGCTCTTTTCTCAAAAGCAGAGTGTGTTTCTTGTAAGGCGAGCTAGCGTTTTTTTCCCAGTCCTGAACGGAGTTGAATCCCATGCAGTTTCTGGTCCTACAAGCAAGAGATGTTTTCTGGTAAGGAAAGTCACTATTGTGCTCCCTTTGCCATATACAGTGCAAATAGCACTCGCGTCTGTTCCCAGCAAGTACAGCATATTGGACTGAAGAGAAGCTACTGTTCTTGTCAGTTTCCTAAGCAGATTTGAACTAGATATGGCCCGTGTGTGTAGGAAGCACAGTTCTTTTGTTCTGAGCAAGCTCACTGCTCTGGCCCTATAGGAAACACAGGAGAGTAGAAGAGTGCTCTTTTCTCAAAAGCAGAGTGTATTTCTTGTAACGCGAGCTAGCGTTTGTTTCCCAGTCCTGAACGGAGTTGAATCCCATGCAGTTTCTGGTTCTACGAGCAAGAGTTGTTTTCTGGTAAGGAAAGTCACTATTGTGCTCCCTTTGCCATACACAGTGCAAATAGCACTCGCGTCGGTTCCCAGTAAGTACAGCGTATTGGACTGAAGAGAAGCTACTGTTCTTGTCAGTTTCCTAAGCAGATTTGAACTAGATATGGCCCGTGTGTGTAGGAAGCACAGTTCTTTTGTTCTGAGCAAGCTCACTGTTCTGGCCCCATAGGAAACACATGAGAGTAGAAGAGTGCTCTTTTCTCAAAAGCAGAGTGTGTTTCTTGTAAGGCAAGCTAGCGTTTATTTCCCAGTTATAAACGGAGTTGAATCCCATGCAGTTTCTGGTCCTACGAGCAAGAGTTGTTTTCTGCTGAGAAGAGTCACTATTGTGCTCCTATTGCCATACACAGTGCCAATAGCACTCGCGTCTGTTCCCAGCAAGTACAGTGTATTGGACTGAAGAGAAGCTACTGTTCTTGTCAGTTTCCTAAGCATAGTTGAACTAGATATGGCCCGTGTGTGTAGAAAGCACAGTTCTTTTGTTCTGAGCAAGCTCACTGTTCTGGCCCTATAGGAAACACAGGAGAGTAGAAGAGTGCTCTTTTCTCAAAAGCAGAGTGTGGTTTTTATAAGGAGAGCTAGCGTTTGTTTCCCAGTCCTAAATGGAGTTGAATCCCATGCAGTTTCAGGTCCTAGGAGCAAGAGTTGTTTTCTGGTAAGGAAAGTCACTATTGTGCTCCCTTTGCCATACACAGTGGAAATAGCACTCAGGTGTGTTCCCAGAAACTACAGTGTATTGGACTGAAGAGAAGCTACTGTTCTGATCAGTTTCTTATGCAGAGCTGAAGTAGTTATGGCCCGTGTGTGTAGAACGCACAGTTCTTTTGTTCTGAGCAAGCTCACAGTTCTGGCCCTATAGGAAACACAGGAGAGTAGAAAAGTGCTCTTTTCTCAAAAGCAGAGTGTGTTTCTTATAAGGAGAGCTAGTGTTTGTTTCCCAGTCCTAAACGGAGTTGAATCCCATGCAGTTTCTGGTCCTATGAGCAAGAGTTGTTTTCTGGTAAGGAAAGTCACTATTGTGCTCGCTTTGCCATACACAGTGGAAATAGCACTCAGGTCTGTTTCCAGCATCTACAGTGTATTGGACTGAAGAGAAGCTACTGTTCTGATCAGTTTCTTATGCAGAGGTGAAGTAGGTATGGCCCCTGTGTGTAGAAAGCACAATTCTTTTGTTCTGAGCAAGCTCACTGTTCTGGCCCTATAGGAAACACAGGAGAGTAGAAAAGTGCTCTTTTCTCAAAAGCAGAGTGCGTTTCTTGTAAGGAGAGCTAGCGTTTGTTTCCCAGTCCTAAACGGAGTTGAATGACATGCAGTTTCTGGTCCTACAAGCAAGAGTTGTTTTCTGCTAAGAAGAGTCACTATTGTCCTCCCATTGCCATTCACAGTGCCAATAGCACTCGCGTTGGTTCCCAGCAAGTACAGTGTATTGGACTGAAGAGAAGCTACTGTTCTTGTCAGTTTCCTAAGCAGAGTTGAACTAGATATGGGCCATGTGTGTAGGAAGCACAGTTCTTTTGTTCTGAGCAAGCTCACTGTTCTGGCCCTATAGGAAACACAGGAGAGTAGAAGAGTGCTCTTTTCTCAAAAGCAGAGTGTGTTTCTTGAAAGGCGAGCTAGCGTTTGTTTCCCAGTCCTATACGGAGTTGAAAGACATGCAGTTTCTGGTCCTATGAGCAAGAGTTGTTTTCTGCTTAGAAGAGTCACTATTGTGCTCCCATTGCCATACACAGTGCCAATAGCACTCGCGTCGGTTCCCAGCAAGTACAGTGTATTGGACTGAAGAGAAGCTACTGTTCTTGTCAGTTTCCTAACCAGAGTTGAACTAGATATGGCCCGTGTGTGTAGGAAGCACAGTTCATTTTTTTCTGAGCAAGCTCATTGTTCTGGCCCTATAGGAATCACAGGAGAGTAGAAGAGTGCTCTTTTCTCAAAAGCAGAGTGTGTTTCTTGTAAGGAGAGCTAGCGTTTGTTTCCCAGTCCTAAATGGAGTTGAATGACATGCAGTTTCTGTTCCTACGAGCAAGAGTAGTTTTCTGGTAAGGAAAGTCACTATTGTGCTCCCTTTGCCATACACAGTGGAAATAGCACTCAGGTCTGTTCCCAGCAACTACAGTGTATTGGACTGAAGAGAAGCTACTGTTCTGATCAGTTTCATAGGCAGAGCTGAAGTAGGTATGGCCCATGTGTGTAGGAAGCACAGTTCTTTTGTTCTGAGCAAGCTCACTGTTCTGGCCCTATAGGAAACACAGGAGAGTAGAAGCGTGCTCTTTTCTCAAAAGCAGAGTGTGTTTTTTATAAGGAGAGCTAGCGTTTGTTTCCCAGTCCTAAACGGAGTTGAATCCCATGCAGTTTCTGGTCCTACGAGCAAGAGTTGTTTTCTGGTAAGGAAAGTCACTATTTTGCTCCCATTGCCATACACAGTGCAAATAGCACTCAGGTCTGTTCCCAGCAACTACAGTTTATTGGACTGAAGAGAAGCTACTGTTCTTGTCAGTTTCCTAATCAGAGTTAACTAGATATGGCCCGTGTGTGTAGGAAGCACAGTTCATTTTTTTCTGAGAAAGCTGACTGTTCTGGCCCTATAGGAAACACATGAGAGTAGAAGAGTGCTCTTTTCTCAAAAGCAGAGTGTGTTTCTTGTAAGGCGAGTTAGCGTTTGATTCCCAGTTATAAACGGATTTGAATCCCATGCAGTTTCTGGTCCTACGAGCAAGAGTTGTTTTCTGCTAAGAAGAGTCACTGTTGTGCTCCCTTTGCCATACAAAGTGGAAATAGCACTCGCGTCTGTTCCCAGCAAGTACAGTGTATTGGACTGAAGAGAAGCTATTGTTCTTGTCAGTTTCCTAAGCAGAGTTGTACTAGATATGGCCCGTGTGTGTAGGAAGCACAGTTCTTTTGTTCTGAGCAAGCTCACTGTTCTGGCCCTATAGGAAACACAGGAGAGTAGAACAGTGCTTTTTCCTCAAAAGCAGCGTGCGTTTCTTATAAGGCGAGATGGCGTTTGTTTCCCAGTCCTAAACGGAGTTGAATGACATGCAGTTTCTGGTCCTAAGAGCAAGAGTTGTTTTCTGCTAAGAAGAGTCACTATTGCGCTCCCATTGCCATACACAGTGCAAATAGCACTCGCATCTCTTCCCAGCAAGTACAGTGTATTGGACTGAAGAGAAGCTACTGTTCTTGTCAGTTTCCTAAGTAGAGTTAAACTAGATATGGCATGTGTGTGTAGGAAGCACAGTTCTTTTGTTCTGAGCAAGCTCACTGTTCTGGCCCTATAGGAAACACAGGAGAGTAGAAGTGTGCTCTTTTCTCAAAAGCAGAGTGTGTTTCTTGTAAGGCGAGCTAGCATTGGTTTCCCAGTCCTAAACGGAGTTGAATCCCATGCAGTTTCTGGTCCTACGAGCAAGAGTTTTTCTCTCCTAAGAAGAGTCACTATTGCGCTCCCATTGCCATACACAGTGCAAATAGCACTCGCGTCTGTTCCCAGGAAGTAAAGTGTATTGGAATGAAGAGAAGCTACTGTTCTTGTCAGTTTCATAAGCAGAGTTGAACTAGATCTGGCTCGTGTGTGTAGGAAGCACAGTTCTTTTGTTCTGAGCAAGCTCACTGTTCTGGCCCTATAGGAAACACAGGAGAGTAGAAGAGTGCTCTTTTCTCAAAAGCAGAGTGTGTTTCTTGTAAGGCGATCTAGCGTTTGTTTCCCAGTCCTAAACGGAGTTGAATGATGTGCAGTTTCTGGTCCTATGAGCAAGAGTTGTTTTCTGCTAAGAAGAGTCACTATTGTGCTCCCATTGCCATACACAGTGCAAATAGCACTCACGTTGGTTCCCAGAAAGTACAATGTATTGGACTGTAGAGAAGCTACTGTTCTTGTCAGTTTCCTAAGCAGAGTTGAACTAGATATGGCCCGTGTGTGTAGGAAGCACAGTTTTTTTGTTCTGAGCAAGCTCACTGTTCTAGCCCTATAGGAAACACAGCAGAGTAGAAGAGTGCTCTTTTCTCAAAAGCAGAGTGCGTTTCTTTTAAGGCGAAATAGCGTTTGTTTCGCAGTCCTAAACAGAGTTGAATCACATGCAGTTTCTGGTCCTACGAGCAAGAGTTGTTTTCTGCTAAGAAGAGTCACTATTGCGCTCCCATTGACATACACAGTGCAAATAGCACTCGCGTCTGTTCCCAGCAAGTATAGTGTACTAGACTGAAGAGAAGCTACTGTTCTTGTCAGTTTCCTAAGCAGAGTTGAACTAGATATGGCCCGTGTGTGTAGGAAGCACAGTTCTTTTGTTCTGAGCAAGCTCACTGTTCTGGCCCTATAGGAAACACAGGAGAGTAGAAGAGTGCTCTTTTCTCAAAAACAGAGTGTGTTTCTTGTAAGGCGATCTAGCATTTGTTTCCCAGTCCTGAACGGAGTTGAATCCCATGCAGTTTCTAGTCCTACAAGCAAGAGTTGTTTTCTGCTAAGAAGAGTCACTATTGCGCTCCCATTGCCATACACAGTGCAAATAGCACTCGCCTCTCTTCCCAGCAAGTACAGTGTATTGGACTGAAGAGAAGCTACTGTTCTAGTCAGTTTCCTAAGCAGAGTTGAACTAGATATGGCCCGTATGTGTAGGAAGCACAGTTCTTTTGTTCTGAGCAAGCTCACTGTTCTGGCCCTATAGGAAACACAGGAGAGTAGAACAGTGCTCTTTTCTCAAAAGCAGAGTGTGTTTCTTGTAAGGCAAGGTAGCATTTGTTTCCCAGTTATAAACGGAGTTGAATCCCATGCAGTTTCTGGTCCTACGAGCAAGAGTTGTTTTCTGCTAAGAAGAGTCACTATTGCGCTCCCATTTCCACATGCAGTGCCAATAGCACTCTTGTCTCTTCCCAGCAAGTACAGTGTATTGGACTGAAGAGAAGCTACTGTTCTTGTCAGTTTCCTAAGCAGAGTTGAACTAGATATGGCCCGTGTGTGTAGGAACTACAGTTCATTTTTTCTGAGCAAGTTCACTGTTCTGGCCCTATAGGAGACACAGGAGAGTAGAAGAGTGCTCTTTTCTCAAAAGCAGAGTGTGTTTCTTGTAAGGCGAGCTAGCGTTTGTTTCCCAGTCCTAAACAGAGTTGAATGACATGCAGTTTCTGGTCCTATGAGCAAGAGTTGTTTTCTGCTAAGAAGAGTCACTATTGTGCGCCCATTTCCTTACACAGTGCCAATAGCACTCGCGTCGGTTCCCAGTAAGTACAGTGTATTGGACTGAAGAGAAACTACTGTTCTTGTCAGTTTCCTAAGCAGAGTTGAACTAGATATGGCCCGTGTGTGTGGGAAGCACAGTTCTTTTGTTCTGAGCAAGCTCACTGTTCTGGCCCTGTAGGAAACACTTGAGAGTAGAAGAGTGCTCTTTTCTCAAAAGCAGAGTGTGTTTCTTGTAAGGCGAGTTAGCGTTTTATTCCCAGTTATAAACGGATTTGAATCCCATGCAGGTTCTGGTCCTACGAGCAAGAGTTGTTTTCTGCTAAGAAGAGTCACTGTTGTGCTCCCTTTGCCATACAAACTGGAAATAGCACTCGCGTCTGTTCCCAGCAAGTACAGTGTATTGTTCTGAAGAGAAGCTATTGTTCTTGTCAGTTTCCTAAGCAGAGTTGAACTAGATATGGCCCGTGTGTGTAGGAAGCACAGTTCTTTTGTTCTGAGCAAGCTCACTGTTCTGGCCCTATAGGAAACCCAGGAGAGTAGAACAGTGCTTTTTTCTCAAAAGCAGCGTGCGTTTCTTATAAGGCGAGCTGGCGTTTGTTTCCCAGTCCTAAACGGAGTTGAATGACATGCAGTTTCTGGTCCTAAGAGCAAGAGTTGTTTTCTGCTAAGGAGAGTCACTATTGCGCTCCCATTGCCATACACAGTGCCAATAGCACTCGCGTCTCTTCCCAGCAAGTACAGTGTATTGGACTGAAGAGAAGCTACTGTTCTTGTCAGTTTCCTAAGTAGAGTTGAAGTAGATATGGCTCGTGTGTGTAGGAAGCACAGTTCTTTTGTTCTGAGCAAGCTCACTGTTCTGGCCCTATAGGAAACACAGGAGAGTAGAAGAGTGCTCTTTTCTCAAAAGCAGAGTGTGTTTCCTGTAAGGCGAGCTAGCATTTGTTTCCCAGTCATAAATGGAGTTGAATGACATGGAGTTTCTGGTCCTACGAGCAAGAGTTGTTTTCTACTAAGAAGAGTCACTATTGCGCTCCCATTGCCATACACAGTGCCAATAGCACTCGCGTCGGTTCCCAGCAAGTACAGTGTATTGGACTGAAGAGAAGCTACTGTTCTTGTCAGTTTCCTGAGCAGAGTTGAACTACATATGGCCCGTGTGTGTAGGAAGCACAGTTCTTTTGTTCTGAGTATGCTCAATGTTCTGGCCCTATAGGAAACAGGAGAGTAGAAGAGTGCTCTTTTCTCAAAAGCAGAGTGTGTTTCTTGTAAGGCGAGCTAGCGTTTGTTTCCCAGTCCTAAACGGAGTTGAATCCCATGCAGTTTCTGGTCCTACGAGCAAGATTTGTTTTCTGGTAAGGAAAGTCACTATTGTGCTCCCTTTGCCATACACAGTGGAAATAGAACTCGCGTCTGTTCCCAGGAACTACAGTGTATTGGACTGAAGAGAAGCTACTGTTCTTGTCAGTTTCCTAAGCAGAGTTGAACTAGATATGGCCCGTGTGTGTAGGAAGCACAGTTCTTTTGTTCTGAGCAAGCTCACTGTTCTGGCCCTATAGGAAACACAGGAGAGTAGAAGAGTGCTCTTTTCTCAAAAGCAGAGTGTGTTTCTTGAAAGGCGAGCTAGCGTTTGTTTCCCAGTCCTATACGGAGTTGAAAGACATGCAGTTTCTGGTCCTATGAGCAAGAGTTGTTTTCTGCTTAGAAGAGTCACTATTGTGCTCCCATTGCCATACACAGTGCCAATAGCACTCGCGTCGGTTCCCAGCAAGTACAGTGTATTGGACTGAAGAGAAGCTACTGTTCTTGTCAGTTTCCTAACCAGAGTTGAACTAGATATGGCCCGTGTGTGTAGGAAGCACAGTTCATTTTTTTCTGAGCAAGCTCATTGTTCTGGCCCTATAGGAATCACAGGAGAGTAGAAGAGTGCTCTTTTCTCAAAAGCAGAGTGTGTTTCTTGTAAGGAGAGCTAGCGTTTGTTTCCCAGTCCTAAATGGAGTTGAATGACATGCAGTTTCTGTTCCTACGAGCAAGAGTTGTTTTCTGGTAAGGAAAGTCACTATTGTGCTCCCTTTGCCATACACAGTGGAAATAGCACTCAGGTCTGTTCCCAGCAACTACAGTGTATTGGACTGAAGAGAAGCTACTGTTCTGATCAGTTTCATAGGCAGAGCTGAAGTAGGTATGGCCCATGTGTGTAGGAAGCACAGTTCTTTTGTTCTGAGCAAGCTCACTGTTCTGGCCCTATAGGAAACACAGGAGAGTAGAAGAGTGCTCTTTTCTCAAAAGCAGAGTGTGTTTCTTGTAAGGCGATCTAGCGTTTGTTTCCCAGTCCTAAACGGAGTTGAATGATGTGCAGTTTCTGGTCCTATGAGCAAGAGTTGTTTTCTGCTAAGAAGAGTCACTATTGTGCTCCCATTGCCATACACAGTGCAAATAGCACTCACGTTGGTTCCCAGAAAGTACAATGTATTGGACTGTAGAGAAGCTACTGTTCTTGTCAGTTTCCTAAGCAGAGTTGAACTAGATATGGCCCGTGTGTGTAGGAAGCACAGTTTTTTTGTTCTGAGCAAGCTCACTGTTCTAGCCCTATAGGAAACACAGCAGAGTAGAAGAGTGCTCTTTTCTCAAAAGCAGAGTGCGTTTCTTTTAAGGCGAAATAGCGTTTGTTTCGCAGTCCTAAACAGAGTTGAATCACATGCAGTTTCTGGTCCTACGAGCAAGAGTTGTTTTCTGCTAAGAAGAGTCACTATTGCGCTCCCATTGACATACACAGTGCAAATAGCACTCGCGTCTGTTCCCAGCAAGTATAGTGTACTAGACTGAAGAGAAGCTACTGTTCTTGTCAGTTTCCTAAGCAGAGTTGAACTAGATATGGCCCGTGTGTGTAGGAAGCACAGTTCTTTTGTTCTGAGCAAGCTCACTGTTCTGGCCCTATAGGAAACACAGGAGAGTAGAAGAGTGCTCTTTTCTCAAAAACAGAGTGTGTTTCTTGTAAGGCGATCTAGCATTTGTTTCCCAGTCCTGAACGGAGTTGAATCCCATGCAGTTTCTAGTCCTACAAGCAAGAGTTGTTTTCTGCTAAGAAGAGTCACTATTGCGCTCCCATTGCCATACACAGTGCAAATAGCACTCGCCTCTCTTCCCAGCAAGTACAGTGTATTGGACTGAAGAGAAGCTACTGTTCTAGTCAGTTTCCTAAGCAGAGTTGAACTAGATATGGCCCGTATGTGTAGGAAGCACAGTTCTTTTGTTCTGAGCAAGCTCACTGTTCTGGCCCTATAGGAAACACAGGAGAGTAGAACAGTGCTCTTTTCTCAAAAGCAGAGTGTGTTTCTTGTAAGGCAAGGTAGCATTTGTTTCCCAGTTATAAACGGAGTTGAATCCCATGCAGTTTCTGGTCCTACGAGCAAGAGTTGTTTTCTGCTAAGAAGAGTCACTATTGCGCTCCCATTTCCACATGCAGTGCCAATAGCACTCTTGTCTCTTCCCAGCAAGTACAGTGTATTGGACTGAAGAGAAGCTACTGTTCTTGTCAGTTTCCTAAGCAGAGTTGAACTAGATATGGCCCGTGTGTGTAGGAACTACAGTTCATTTTTTCTGAGCAAGTTCACTGTTCTGGCCCTATAGGAGACACAGGAGAGTAGAAGAGTGCTCTTTTCTCAAAAGCAGAGTGTGTTTCTTGTAAGGCGAGCTAGCGTTTGTTTCCCAGTCCTAAACAGAGTTGAATGACATGCAGTTTCTGGTCCTATGAGCAAGAGTTGTTTTCTGCTAAGAAGAGTCACTATTGTGCGCCAATTTCCTTACACAGTGCCAATAGCACTCGCGTCGGTTCCCAGTAAGTACAGTGTATTGGACTGAAGAGAAACTACTGTTCTTGTCAGTTTCCTAAGCAGAGTTGAACTAGATATGGCCCGTGTGTGTGGGAAGCACAGTTCTTTTGTTCTGAGCAAGCTCACTGTTCTGGCCCTGTAGGAAACACTTGAGAGTAGAAGAGTGCTCTTTTCTCAAAAGCAGAGTGTGTTTCTTGTAAGGCGAGTTAGCGTTTTATTCCCAGTTATAAACGGATTTGAATCCCATGCAGGTTCTGGTCCTACGAGCAAGAGTTGTTTTCTGCTAAGAAGAGTCACTGTTGTGCTCCCTTTGCCATACAAACTGGAAATAGCACTCGCGTCTGTTCCCAGCAAGTACAGTGTATTGTTCTGAAGAGAAGCTATTGTTCTTGTCAGTTTCCTAAGCAGAGTTGAACTAGATATGGCCCGTGTGTGTAGGAAGCACAGTTCTTTTGTTCTGAGCAAGCTCACTGTTCTGGCCCTATAGGAAACCCAGGAGAGTAGAACAGTGCTTTTTTCTCAAAAGCAGCGTGCGTTTCTTATAAGGCGAGCTGGCGTTTGTTTCCCAGTCCTAAACGGAGTTGAATGACATGCAGTTTCTGGTCCTAAGAGCAAGAGTTGTTTTCTGGTAAGGAGAGTCACTATTGCGCTCCCATTGCCATACACAGTGCCAATAGCACTCGCGTCTCTTCCCAGCAAGTACAGTGTATTGGACTGAAGAGAAGCTACTGTTCTTGTCAGTTTCCTAAGTAGAGTTGAAGTAGATATGGCTCGTGTGTGTAGGAAGCACAGTTCTTTTGTTCTGAGCAAGCTCACTGTTCTGGCCCTATAGGAAACACAGGAGAGTAGAAGAGTGCTCTTTTCTCAAAAGCAGAGTGTGTTTCCTGTAAGGCGAGCTAGCATTTGTTTCCCAGTCATAAATGGAGTTGAATGACATGGAGTTTCTGGTCCTACGAGCAAGAGTTGTTTTCTACTAAGAAGAGTCACTATTGCGCTCCCATTGCCATACACAGTGCCAATAGCACTCGCGTCGGTTCCCAGCAAGTACAGTGTATTGGACTGAAGAGAAGCTACTGTTCTTGTCAGTTTCCTGAGCAGAGTTGAACTACATATGGCCCGTGTGTGTAGGAAGCACAGTTCTTTTGTTCTGAGTATGCTCAATGTTCTGGCCCTATAGGAAACAGGAGAGTAGAAGAGTGCTCTTTTCTCAAAAGCAGAGTGTGTTTCTTGTAAGGCGAGCTAGCGTTTGTTTCCCAGTCCTAAACGGAGTTGAATCCCATGCAGTTTCTGGTCCTACGAGCAAGATTTGTTTTCTGGTAAGGAAAGTCACTATTGTGCTCCCTTTGCCATACACAGTGGAAATAGAACTCGCGTCTGTTCCCAGGAACTACAGTGTATTGGACTGAAGAGAAGCTACTGTTCTTGTCAGTTTCCTAAGCAGAGTTGAACTAGATATGGCCCGTGTGTGTAGGAAGCACAGTTCTTTTGTTCTGAGCAAGCTCACTGTTCTGGCCCTATAGGAAACACAGGAGAGTAGAAGAGTGCTCTTTTCTCAAAAGCAGAGTGTGTTTCTTGAAAGGCGAGCTAGCGTTTGTTTCCCAGTCCTATACGGAGTTGAAAGACATGCAGTTTCTGGTCCTATGAGCAAGAGTTGTTTTCTGCTTAGAAGAGTCACTATTGTGCTCCCATTGCCATACACAGTGCCAATAGCACTCGCGTCGGTTCCCAGCAAGTACAGTGTATTGGACTGAAGAGAAGCTACTGTTCTTGTCAGTTTCCTAACCAGAGTTGAACTAGATATGGCCCGTGTGTGTAGGAAGCACAGTTCATTTTTTTCTGAGCAAGCTCATTGTTCTGGCCCTATAGGAATCACAGGAGAGTAGAAGAGTGCTCTTTTCTCAAAAGCAGAGTGTGTTTCTTGTAAGGAGAGCTAGCGTTTGTTTCCCAGTCCTAAATGGAGTTGAATGACATGCAGTTTCTGTTCCTACGAGCAAGAGTTGTTTTCTGGTAAGGAAAGTCACTATTGTGCTCCCTTTGCCATACACAGTGGAAATAGCACTCAGGTCTGTTCCCAGCAACTACAGTGTATTGGACTGAAGAGAAGCTACTGTTCTGATCAGTTTCATAGGCAGAGCTGAAGTAGGTATGGCCCATGTGTGTAGGAAGCACAGTTCTTTTGTTCTGAGCAAGCTCACTGTTCTGGCCCTATAGGAAACACAGGAGAGTAGAAGCGTGCTCTTTTCTCAAAAGCAGAGTGTGTTTTTTATAAGGAGAGCTAGCATTTGTTTCCCAGTCCTAAACGGAGTTGAATCCCATGCAGTTTCTGGTCCTACGAGCAAGAGTTGTTTTCTGGTAAGGAAAGTCACTATTTTGCTCCCATTGCCATACACAGTGCAAATAGCACTCAGGTCTGTTCCCAGCAACTACAGTTTATTGGACTGAAGAGAAGCTACTGTTCTTGTCAGTTTCCTAATCAGAGTTAACTAGATATGGCCCGTGTGTGTAGGAAGCACAGTTCATTTTTTTCTGAGAAAGCTGACTGTTCTGGCCCTATAGGAAACACATGAGAGTAGAAGAGTGCTCTTTTCTCAAAAGCAGAGTGTGTTTCTTGTAAGGCGAGTTAGCGTTTGATTCCCAGTTATAAACGGATTTGAATCCCATGCAGTTTCTGGTCCTACGAGCAAGAGTTGTTTTCTGCTAAGAAGAGTCACTGTTGTGCTCCCTTTGCCATACAAAGTGGAAATAGCACTCGCGTCTGTTCCCAGCAAGTACAGTGTATTGGACTGAAGAGAAGCTATTGTTCTTGTCAGTTTCCTAAGCAGAGTTGTACTAGATATGGCCCGTGTGTGTAGGAAGCACAGTTCTTTTGTTCTGAGCAAGCTCACTGTTCTGGCCCTATAGGAAACACAGGAGAGTAGAACAGTGCTTTTTCCTCAAAAGCAGCGTGCGTTTCTTATAAGGCGAGATGGCGTTTGTTTCCCAGTCCTAAACGGAGTTGAATGACATGCAGTTTCTGGTCCTAAGAGCAAGAGTTGTTTTCTGCTAAGAAGAGTCACTATTGCGCTCCCATTGCCATACACAGTGCAAATAGCACTCGCATCTCTTCCCAGCAAGTACAGTGTATTGGACTGAAGAGAAGCTACTGTTCTTGTCAGTTTCCTAAGTAGAGTTAAACTAGATATGGCATGTGTGTGTAGGAAGCACAGTTCTTTTGTTCTGAGCAAGCTCACTGTTCTGGCCCTATAGGAAACACAGGAGAGTAGAAGTGTGCTCTTTTCTCAAAAGCAGAGTGTGTTTCTTGTAAGGCGAGCTAGCATTGGTTTCCCAGTCCTAAACGGAGTTGAATCCCATGCAGTTTCTGGTCCTACGAGCAAGAGTTTTTCTCTCCTAAGAAGAGTCACTATTGCGCTCCCATTGCCATACACAGTGCAAATAGCACTCGCGTCTGTTCCCAGGAAGTAAAGTGTATTGGAATGAAGAGAAGCTACTGTTCTTGTCAGTTTCATAAGCAGAGTTGAACTAGATCTGGCTCGTGTGTGTAGGAAGCACAGTTCTTTTGTTCTGAGCAAGCTCACTGTTCTGGCCCTATAGGAAACACAGGAGAGTAGAAGAGTGCTCTTTTCTCAAAAGCAGAGTGTGTTTCTTGTAAGGCGATCTAGCGTTTGTTTCCCAGTCCTAAACGGAGTTGAATGATGTGCAGTTTCTGGTCCTATGAGCAAGAGTTGTTTTCTGCTAAGAAGAGTCACTATTGTGCTCCCATTGCCATACACAGTGCAAATAGCACTCACGTTGGTTCCCAGAAAGTACAATGTATTGGACTGTAGAGAAGCTACTGTTCTTGTCAGTTTCCTAAGCAGAGTTGAACTAGATATGGCCCGTGTGTGTAGGAAGCACAGTTTTTTTGTTCTGAGCAAGCTCACTGTTCTAGCCCTATAGGAAACACAGCAGAGTAGAAGAGTGCTCTTTTCTCAAAAGCAGAGTGCGTTTCTTTTAAGGCGAAATAGCGTTTGTTTCGCAGTCCTAAACAGAGTTGAATCACATGCAGTTTCTGGTCCTACGAGCAAGAGTTGTTTTCTGCTAAGAAGAGTCACTATTGCGCTCCCATTGACATACACAGTGCAAATAGCACTCGCGTCTGTTCCCAGCAAGTATAGTGTACTAGACTGAAGAGAAGCTACTGTTCTTGTCAGTTTCCTAAGCAGAGTTGAACTAGATATGGCCCGTGTGTGTAGGAAGCACAGTTCTTTTGTTCTGAGCAAGCTCACTGTTCTGGCCCTATAGGAAACACAGGAGAGTAGAAGAGTGCTCTTTTCTCAAAAACAGAGTGTGTTTCTTGTAAGGCGATCTAGCATTTGTTTCCCAGTCCTGAACGGAGTTGAATCCCATGCAGTTTCTAGTCCTACAAGCAAGAGTTGTTTTCTGCTAAGAAGAGTCACTATTGCGCTCCCATTGCCATACACAGTGCAAATAGCACTCGCCTCTCTTCCCAGCAAGTACAGTGTATTGGACTGAAGAGAAGCTACTGTTCTAGTCAGTTTCCTAAGCAGAGTTGAACTAGATATGGCCCGTATGTGTAGGAAGCACAGTTCTTTTGTTCTGAGCAAGCTCACTGTTCTGGCCCTATAGGAAACACAGGAGAGTAGAACAGTGCTCTTTTCTCAAAAGCAGAGTGTGTTTCTTGTAAGGCAAGGTAGCATTTGTTTCCCAGTTATAAACGGAGTTGAATCCCATGCAGTTTCTGGTCCTACGAGCAAGAGTTGTTTTCTGCTAAGAAGAGTCACTATTGCGCTCCCATTTCCACATGCAGTGCCAATAGCACTCTTGTCTCTTCCCAGCAAGTACAGTGTATTGGACTGAAGAGAAGCTACTGTTCTTGTCAGTTTCCTAAGCAGAGTTGAACTAGATATGGCCCGTGTGTGTAGGAACTACAGTTCATTTTTTCTGAGCAAGTTCACTGTTCTGGCCCTATAGGAGACACAGGAGAGTAGAAGAGTGCTCTTTTCTCAAAAGCAGAGTGTGTTTCTTGTAAGGCGAGCTAGCGTTTGTTTCCCAGTCCTAAACAGAGTTGAATGACATGCAGTTTCTGGTCCTATGAGCAAGAGTTGTTTTCTGCTAAGAAGAGTCACTATTGTGCGCCCATTTCCTTACACAGTGCCAATAGCACTCGCGTCGGTTCCCAGTAAGTACAGTGTATTGGACTGAAGAGAAACTACTGTTCTTGTCAGTTTCCTAAGCAGAGTTGAACTAGATATGGCCCGTGTGTGTGGGAAGCACAGTTCTTTTGTTCTGAGCAAGCTCACTGTTCTGGCCCTGTAGGAAACACTTGAGAGTAGAAGAGTGCTCTTTTCTCAAAAGCAGAGTGTGTTTCTTGTAAGGCGAGTTAGCGTTTTATTCCCAGTTATAAACGGATTTGAATCCCATGCAGGTTCTGGTCCTACGAGCAAGAGTTGTTTTCTGCTAAGAAGAGTCACTGTTGTGCTCCCTTTGCCATACAAACTGGAAATAGCACTCGCGTCTGTTCCCAGCAAGTACAGTGTATTGTTCTGAAGAGAAGCTATTGTTCTTGTCAGTTTCCTAAGCAGAGTTGAACTAGATATGGCCCGTGTGTGTAGGAAGCACAGTTCTTTTGTTCTGAGCAAGCTCACTGTTCTGGCCCTATAGGAAACCCAGGAGAGTAGAACAGTGCTTTTTTCTCAAAAGCAGCGTGCGTTTCTTATAAGGCGAGCTGGCGTTTGTTTCCCAGTCCTAAACGGAGTTGAATGACATGCAGTTTCTGGTCCTAAGAGCAAGAGTTGTTTTCTGCTAAGGAGAGTCACTATTGCGCTCCCATTGCCATACACAGTGCCAATAGCACTCGCGTCTCTTCCCAGCAAGTACAGTGTATTGGACTGAAGAGAAGCTACTGTTCTTGTCAGTTTCCTAAGTAGAGTTGAAGTAGATATGGCTCGTGTGTGTAGGAAGCACAGTTCTTTTGTTCTGAGCAAGCTCACTGTTCTGGCCCTATAGGAAACACAGGAGAGTAGAAGAGTGCTCTTTTCTCAAAAGCAGAGTGTGTTTCCTGTAAGGCGAGCTAGCATTTGTTTCCCAGTCATAAATGGAGTTGAATGACATGGAGTTTCTGGTCCTACGAGCAAGAGTTGTTTTCTACTAAGAAGAGTCACTATTGCGCTCCCATTGCCATACACAGTGCCAATAGCACTCGCGTCGGTTCCCAGCAAGTACAGTGTATTGGACTGAAGAGAAGCTACTGTTCTTGTCAGTTTCCTGAGCAGAGTTGAACTACATATGGCCCGTGTGTGTAGGAAGCACAGTTCTTTTGTTCTGAGTATGCTCAATGTTCTGGCCCTATAGGAAACAGGAGAGTAGAAGAGTGCTCTTTTCTCAAAAGCAGAGTGTGTTTCTTGTAAGGCGAGCTAGCGTTTGTTTCCCAGTCCTAAACGGAGTTGAATCCCATGCAGTTTCTGGTCCTACGAGCAAGATTTGTTTTCTGGTAAGGAAAGTCACTATTGTGCTCCCTTTGCCATACACAGTGGAAATAGAACTCGCGTCTGTTCCCAGGAACTACAGTGTATTGGACTGAAGAGAAGCTACTGTTCTTGTCAGTTTCCTAAGCAGAGTTGAACTAGATATGGCCCGTGTGTGTAGGAAGCACAGTTCTTTTGTTCTGAGCAAGCTCACTGTTCTGGCCCTATAGGAAACACAGGAGAGTAGAAGAGTGCTCTTTTCTCAAAAGCAGAGTGTGTTTCTTGAAAGGCGAGCTAGCGTTTGTTTCCCAGTCCTATACGGAGTTGAAAGACATGCAGTTTCTGGTCCTATGAGCAAGAGTTGTTTTCTGCTTAGAAGAGTCACTATTGTGCTCCCATTGCCATACACAGTGCCAATAGCACTCGCGTCGGTTCCCAGCAAGTACAGTGTATTGGACTGAAGAGAAGCTACTGTTCTTGTCAGTTTCCTAACCAGAGTTGAACTAGATATGGCCCGTGTGTGTAGGAAGCACAGTTCATTTTTTTCTGAGCAAGCTCATTGTTCTGGCCCTATAGGAATCACAGGAGAGTAGAAGAGTGCTCTTTTCTCAAAAGCAGAGTGTGTTTCTTGTAAGGAGAGCTAGCGTTTGTTTCCCAGTCCTAAATGGAGTTGAATGACATGCAGTTTCTGTTCCTACGAGCAAGAGTTGTTTTCTGGTAAGGAAAGTCACTATTGTGCTCCCTTTGCCATACACAGTGGAAATAGCACTCAGGTCTGTTCCCAGCAACTACAGTGTATTGGACTGAAGAGAAGCTACTGTTCTGATCAGTTTCATAGGCAGAGCTGAAGTAGGTATGGCCCATGTGTGTAGGAAGCACAGTTCTTTTGTTCTGAGCAAGCTCACTGTTCTGGCCCTATAGGAAACACAGGAGAGTAGAAGCGTGCTCTTTTCTCAAAAGCAGAGTGTGTTTTTTATAAGGAGAGCTAGCATTTGTTTCCCAGTCCTAAACGGAGTTGAATCCCATGCAGTTTCTGGTCCTACGAGCAAGAGTTGTTTTCTGGTAAGGAAAGTCACTATTTTGCTCCCATTGCCATACACAGTGCAAATAGCACTCAGGTCTGTTCCCAGCAACTACAGTTTATTGGACTGAAGAGAAGCTACTGTTCTTGTCAGTTTCCTAATCAGAGTTAACTAGATATGGCCCGTGTGTGTAGGAAGCACAGTTCATTTTTTTCTGAGAAAGCTGACTGTTCTGGCCCTATAGGAAACACAGGAGAGTAGAAGAGTGCTCTTTCCTCAAAAGCAGAGTTTGTTTCTTGTAAGGCAAGCTAGCATTTGTTTCCCAGTTATAAATGGAGTTGAATCCCATGCAGTTTCTGGTCCTACGAGCAAGAGTTGTTTTCTGCTGAGAAGAGTCACTATTGCGCTCCTATTGCCATACACAGTGCCAATAGCACTTGCGTCTGTTCCCAGCAAGTACAGTGTATTGGACTGAAGAGAAGCTACTGTTCTTGTCAGTTTCCTAAGCATAGTTGAACTAGATATGGCCCGTGTTTGTAGAAAGCACGGTTCTTTTGTTCTGAGCAAGCTCACTGTTCTGGCCCTATAGGAAACACAGGAGAGTAGAAGAGTGCTCTTTTCTAAAAAGCAGAGTGTGTTTTTTAGAAGGAGAGCTAGCGTTTGTTTCCCAGTCCTAAACGGAGTTGAATCCCATGCAGTTTCTGGTCCTACGAGCAAGAGTTGTTTTCTGCTAAGAAGAGTCACTATTGCGCTCCCATTGCCATACACATTGGCAATAGCACTCGTGTCTGTTCCCAGCAAGTTCAGTGTAGTGGACTGAAGAGAAGCTACTGTTCTTGTCAGTTTCCTAAGCAGAGTTGAACTAGATATGGCCCGTGTGTGTCGGAAGCACAGTTCTTTTGTTCTGAGCAAGCTCACTGTTCTGGCCCTCTAGGAAACACAGGAGAGTAGAAGAGTGCTCTTTTCTCAAAAGCAGAGTGTGTTTCTTGTAAGGCAAGCTAGCATTTGTTTCCCAGTTATAAATGGAGTTGAATCCCATGCAGTTTCTGGTCCTACGAGCAAGAGTTGTTTTCTGCTAAGAAGAGTCACTATTGTGCTCCCATTGGCATACACAATGCCAATAGCACTCGCCTCTCTTCCCAGCATATACAGTGTATTGGACTGAAGAGAAGATACTGTTCTAGTCAGTTTCCTAAGCAGAGTTGAACTAGATATGGCCCGTATGTGTAGGAAGCAGGGTTCTTTTGTTCTGAGCAAGCTCACTGTTCTGGCCGAATAGGAAACACAGGAGAGTAGATGAGTGCTCTTTTCTCAAAAGCAGAGTGTGTTTCTTATAAGGAGAGCTAGCATTTGTTTCGCAGTCCTTTAAACGGAGTTGAATCCCATGCAGTTTCTGGTGCTACGAGCAAGAGTTGTTTTCTGGTAAGGAAAGTCACTATTGTGCTCCCTTTGCCATACAAAGTGGAAATAGCACTCAGGTCTGTTCCCAGCTACTACAGTGTATTGGACTGTAGAGTAGCTACTGTTCTGATCAGTTTCTAAGGCAGAGGTGAAGTAGGTATGGCCCGTGTGTGTAGGAAGCACAGTTCTTTTGTTCTGAGCAAGCTCACTGTTCTGGCCCCATAGGAAACACATGAGAGTAGAAGAGTGCTCTTTTCTCAAAAGCAGAGTGTGTTTTTTAGAAGGAGAGCTAGCGTTTGTTTCCCAGTCCTAAACGGAGTTGAATCCCATGCAGTTTCTGGTCCTACGAGCAAGAGTTGTTTTCTGCTAAGAAGAGTCACTATTGCGTTCCCATTGCCATACACATTGGCAATAGCACTCGTGTCTGTTCCCAGCAAGTACAGTGTATAGGACTGAAGAGAAGCTACTGTTCTTGTCAGTTTCCTAAGCAGAGTTGAACTAGATATGGCCCGTGTGTGTAGGAAGCACAGTTCTTTTGTTCTGAGCAAGCTCACTGTTCTGGCCCTCTAGGA
Source organism: Peromyscus eremicus (assembly GCF_949786415.1). Taxonomy (NCBI): domain Eukaryota; kingdom Metazoa; phylum Chordata; class Mammalia; order Rodentia; family Cricetidae; genus Peromyscus; species Peromyscus eremicus. The sequence goes on along the minus strand of NW_026734945.1, from coordinate 162,916 downwards.
AACACAGGAGAGTAGAAGAGTGCTCTTTTCTCAAAAGCAGAGTGTGTTTCTTGTAAGGCGAGCTAGCGTTTTTTTCCCAGTCCTGAACGGAGTTGAATCCCATGCAGTTTCTGGTCCTACAAGCAAGAGATGTTTTCTGGTAAGGAAAGTCACTATTGTGCTCCCTTTGCCATACACAGTGCAAATAGCACTCGCGTCTGTTCCCAGCAAGTACAGCATATTGGACTGAAGAGAAGCTACTGTTCTTGTCAGTTTCCTAAGCAGATTTGAACTAGATATGGCCCGTGTGTGTAGGAAGCACAGTTCTTTTGTTCTGAGCAAGCTCACTGCTCTGGCCCTATAGGAAACACAGGAGAGTAGAAGAGTGCTCTTTTCTCAAAAGCAGAGTGTATTTCTTGTAACGCGAGCTAGCGTTTGTTTCCCAGTCCTGAACGGAGTTGAATCCCATGCAGTTTCTGGTCCTACGAGCAAGAGTTGTTTTCTGGTAAGGAAAGTCACTATTGTGCTCCCTTTGCCATACACAGTGCAAATAGCACTCGCGTCGGTTCCCAGTAAGTACAGCGTATTGGACTGAAGAGAAGCTACTGTTCTTGTCAGTTTCCTAAGCAGATTTGAACTAGATATGGCCCGTGTGTGTAGGAAGCACAGTTCTTTTGTTCTGAGCAAGCTCACTGTTCTGGCCCCATAGGAAACACATGAGAGTAGAAGAGTGCTCTTTTCTCAAAAGCAGAGTGTGTTTCTTGTAAGGCAAGCTAGCGTTTATTTCCCAGTTATAAACGGAGTTGAATCCCATGCAGTTTCTGGTCCTACGAGCAAGAGTTGTTTTCTGCTGAGAAGAGTCACTATTGTGCTCCTATTGCCATACACAGTGCCAATAGCACTCGCGTCTGTTCCCAGCAAGTACAGTGTATTGGACTGAAGAGAAGCTACTGTTCTTGTCAGTTTCCTAAGCATAGTTGAACTAGATATGGCCCGTGTGTGTAGAAAGCACAGTTCTTTTGTTCTGAGCAAGCTCACTGTTCTGGCCCTATAGGAAACACAGGAGAGTAGAAGAGTGCTCTTTTCTCAAAAGCAGAGTGTGGTTTTTATAAGGAGAGCTAGCGTTTGTTTCCCAGTCCTAAATGGAGTTGAATCCCATGCAGTTTCAGGTCCTAGGAGCAAGAGTTGTTTTCTGGTAAGGAAAGTCACTATTGTGCTCCCTTTGCCATACACAGTGGAAATAGCACTCAGGTGTGTTCCCAGAAACTACAGTGTATTGGACTGAAGAGAAGCTACTGTTCTGATCAGTTTCTTATGCAGAGCTGAAGTAGTTATGGCCCGTGTGTGTAGAACGCACAGTTCTTTTGTTCTGAGCAAGCTCACTGTTCTGGCCCTATAGGAAACACAGGAGAGTAGAAAAGTGCTCTTTTCTCAAAAGCAGAGTGTGTTTCTTATAAGGAGAGCTAGTGTTTGTTTCCCAGTCCTAAACGGAGTTGAATCCCATGCAGTTTCTGGTCCTATGAGCAAGAGTTGTTTTCTGGTAAGGAAAGTCACTATTGTGCTCGCTTTGCCATACACAGTGGAAATAGCACTCAGGTCTGTTTCCAGCATCTACAGTGTATTGGACTGAAGAGAAGCTACTGTTCTGATCAGTTTCTTATGCAGAGGTGAAGTAGGTATGGCCCCTGTGTGTAGAAAGCACAATTCTTTTGTTCTGAGCAAGCTCACTGTTCTGGCCCTATAGGAAACACAGGAGAGTAGAAAAGTGCTCTTTTCTCAAAAGCAGAGTGCGTTTCTTGTAAGGAGAGCTAGCGTTTGTTTCCCAGTCCTAAACGGAGTTGAATGACATGCAGTTTCTGGTCCTACAAGCAAGAGTTGTTTTCTGCTAAGAAGAGTCACTATTGTCCTCCCATTGCCATTCACAGTGCCAATAGCACTCGCGTTGGTTCCCAGCAAGTACAGTGTATTGGACTGAAGAGAAGCTACTGTTCTTGTCAGTTTCCTAAGCAGAGTTGAACTAGATATGGGCCGTGTGTGTAGGAAGCACAGTTCTTTTGTTCTGAGCAAGCTCACTGTTCTGGCCCTATAGGAAACGCAGGAGAGTAGAAGAGTGCTCTTTTCTCAAAAGCAGAGTGTGTTTCTTGAAAGGCGAGCTAGCGTTTGTTTCCCAGTCCTATACGGAGTTGAAAGACATGCAGTTTCTGGTCCTATGAGCAAGAGTTGTTTTCTGCTTAGAAGAGTCACTATTGTGCTCCCATTGCCATACACAGTGCCAATAGCACTCGCGTCGGTTCCCAGCAAGTACAGTGTATTGGACTGAAGAGAAGCTACTGTTCTTGTCAGTTTCCTAACCAGAGTTGAACTAGATATGGCCCGTGTGTGTAGGAAGCACAGTTCATTTTTTTCTGAGCAAGCTCATTGTTCTGGCCCTATAGGAATCACAGGAGAGTAGAAGAGTGCTCTTTTCTCAAAAGCAGAGTGTGTTTCTTGTAAGGAGAGCTAGCGTTTGTTTCCCAGTCCTAAATGGAGTTGAATGACATGCAGTTTCTGTTCCTACGAGCAAGAGTTGTTTTCTGGTAAGGAAAGTCACTATTGTGCTCCCTTTGCCATACACAGTGGAAATAGCACTCAGGTCTGTTCCCAGCAACTACAGTGTATTGGACTGAAGAGAAGCTACTGTTCTGATCAGTTTCATAGGCAGAGCTGAAGTAGGTATGGCCCATGTGTGTAGGAAGCACAGTTCTTTTGTTCTGAGCAAGCTCACTGTTCTGGCCCTATAGGAAACACAGGAGAGTAGAAGCGTGCTCTTTTCTCAAAAGCAGAGTGTGTTTTTTATAAGGAGAGCTAGCGTTTGTTTCCCAGTCCTAAACGGAGTTGAATCCCATGCAGTTTCTGGTCCTACGAGCAAGAGTTGTTTTCTACTAAGAAGAGTCACTATTGCACTCCCATTGCCATACACAGTGCCAATAGCACTCGCGTCGGTTCCCAGCAAGTACAGTGTATTGGACTGAAGAGAAGCTACTGTTCTTGTCAGTTTCCTAAGCAGAGTTGAACTAGATATGGCCCGTGTGTGTAGGAAGCACAGTTCTTTTGTTCTGAGTATGCTCAATGTTCTGGCCCTATAGGAAACAGGAGAGTAGAACAGTGCTCTTTTCTCAAAAGCAGAGAGTGTTTCTTGTAAGGCGAGCTAGTGTTTGTTTCCCAGTCCTAAACGGAGTTGAATCCCATGCAGTTTCTGGTCCTACGAGCAAGAGTTGTTTTCTGGTAAGGAAAGTCACTATTGTGCTCCCTTTGCCATACACAGTGGAAATAGAACTCGCGTCTGTTCCCAGGAACTACAGTGTATTGGACTGAAGAGAAGCTACTGTTCTTGTCAGTTTCCTAAGGAGAGTTGAACTAGATATGGCCCGTGTGTGTAGGAAGCACAGTTCTTTTGTTCTGAGCAAGCTCACTGTTCTGGCCCTATAGGAAACACAGGAGAGTAGAAGAGTGCTCTTTTCTCAGAAGCAGAGTGTGTTTCTTGTAAGGCGAGCTAGCGTTTGTTTCCCAGTCCTAAACAGAGTTGAATGACAATCAGTTTCTGGTCCTATGAGGAAGAGTTGTTTTCTGCTAAGAAGAGTCACTATTGCGCTCCCATTGCCATACACAGTGCCAATAGCACTCGCATCTGTTCCCAGCAAGTACAGTGTATTGGACTGAAGAGAAGCTACTCTTCTTGTCAGTTTCCTAAGCAGAGTTGAACTAGATATGGCTCGTGTGTGTAGGAAGCACAGTTCTTTTGTTGTGAGCAAGGTCACTGTTCTGGCCCTATAGGAAACACAGGAGAGTAGAAGAGTGCTCTTTTCTCAAATGCAGAATGCGTTTCTTGTAAGGCGAGCTAGCGTTTGTTTCCCAGTCCTAAATGGAGTTGAATGACATGCAGTTTCTGGTCCTAGGAGCAAGAGTTGTTTTCTGCTAAGAAGAGTCACTATTGTGCTCCCATTGCCATACACAGTGCAAATAGCACTCGCGTCTGTTCCCATCAAGTACAGTGTATTGGACTGAAGAGAAGCTACTGTTCTGATCAGTTTCTTAAGCAGAGCTGAAGTAGGTATGGCCCGTGTGTGTAGGAAGCACAGTTCTTTTGTTCTGATCAAGCTCACTGTTCTGGCCCTATAGGAAACACAGGAGAGTAGAAGAGTGCTCTTTTCTCAAAAGCAGAGTGTGTTTCTTGTAAGGCGAGTTAGGGTTTGTTTCCCAGTCCTAAACGGAGTTCAATCCCATGCAGTTTCTGGTCCTACGAGCAAGAGTTGTTTTCTGGTAAGGAAAGTCACTATTGTGCTCCCTTTGTCATACACAGTGCCAATAGCACTCGCGTCTGTTCCCAGCAACTACAGTGTATTGGACTGAAGAGAAGCTATTGTTCTGATCAGTTTCTTAGGCAGAGCTGAAGTAGGTATGGCCCGTGTGTGTAGGAAGCACAGTTCTTTTGTTCTGGCCCTATAGGAAACACAGGAGAGCAGAAGAGTGCTCTTTTCTCAAAAGCAGAGTATGTTTCTTGTAAGGTGAGCTAGCGTTTGTTTCCCAGTCCTAAACGGAGTTGAATCCCATGCAGTTTCTGATCCTACGAGCAACAGTTGTTTTCTGCTAAGAAGAGTCACTATTGCGCGCCCATTGCCATACACAGTGCAAATAGCACTCGCATCTGTTCCCAGCAAGTACAGTGTATTGGACTGAAGAGAAGCTACTGTTCCTGTCAGTTTCCTAAGCAGAGTTGAACGAGATATGGCCCGTGTGTGTAGGAAGCACAGTTCTTTTGTTCTGAGCAAGCTCACTGTTCTGGCCATATAGGAAACACAGGAGAGTAGAAGAGTGCTCTTTTCTCAAAAGCAGAGCGTGTTTCTTGTAAGGCGAGCTAGCGTTTGTTTCCTAGTCCTAAACGGAGTTGAATCCCATGCAGTTTCTGGTCCTATCAGCAAGAGTTGTTTTCTGGTAAGGAAAGTCACTATTGTGCTCCCGTTGCCATACACAATGGAAATAGCACTTGCGTCTGTTCCCAGCAAGTACAGTGTATTGGACTGAAGAGAAGCTACTGTTCTGATCAGTTTCGTAAGCAGAGTTGAACCAGATATGGCCCGTGTGTGTAGGAAGCACAGTTCTTTTGTTCTGAGCAAGCTCACTGTTCTGGCCCTATAGGAAACACAGGAGAGTAGAAGAGTGCTCTTTTCTCAAAAGCAGAGTGTGTTTCTTGTAAGGCGAGCTAGCATTTGTTTCCCAGTCCTAAACGGAGTTGAATGACATGCAGTTTCTGGTCCTACGAGCAAGAGTTGTTTTCTGCTAAGAAGAGTCACTATTGCGCTCCCATTGCCATACAAAGTGCCAATAGCACTCGCGTCTCTTCCCAGCAAGTACAGTGTATTGGACTGAAGAGAAGCTACTCTTCTTGTCAGTTTCCTAAGCAGAGTTGAACTAGATGTGGCCCGTGTGTGTAGGAAGCACAGTTCTTTTGTTCTGAGCAAGCTCACTGTTCTGGCCCTATAGGAAACACTGGAGAGTAGAAGAGTGCTCTTTTCTCCAAAGCAGAGTGTGTTTCTTGGAAGGCGAGCTAGGGTTTGTTTCCCAGTTCTAAACGGAGTTGAATCCCATGCAGTTTCTGGTCCTAGGAGCAAGACTTGTTTTCTGCTAAGAAGAGTCACTATTGCGCTCCCATTGCCATACACAGTGCAAATAGTACTCGCGTCTGTTCTTAGCAAGTACAGTGTATTGGACTGAAGAGAAGCTACTGTTCTTGTCAGTTTCCTAAGCAGAGTTGAACTAGATATGGCTCGTGTGTGTAGGAAGCACAGTTCTTTTGTTCTGAGCAAGCTCACTGTTCTGGCCCTATAGGAAACACAGGAGAGTAGAAGAGTACTCTTTTCTCAAAAGCAGAGTGTGTTTCTTGTAAGGTGAGCTATCGTTTGTTTCCCAATCCTAAACGGAGTGAATCCCATGCAGTTTCTGGTCCTACGAGCAAGAGTTGTTTTCTGGTAAGGAAAGTCACTATTGCGCTCCCTTTGCCATATACAGTGGAAATAGCACTCGCGTCTGTTAACAGGAACTACAGTGTATTGGACTGAAGAGAAGCTACTGTTCTTGTCAGTTCCTAAGCAGAGTTGAATTAGATATGGCCCGTGTGTAGGAAGCACAGTTCTTTTGTTCTGAGCAAGCTCACTTTTCTGGCCCTATAGGAAACACAGGAGAGTAGAAGAGTGCTCTTTTCTCAAAAGCAGAGTGTGTTTCTTGTAAGGCGAGCTGGCGTTTGTTTCCCAGTCCTAAACGGATTTAAATCCCATGCAGTTTCTGTTCCTGCGAGCAACAGTTGTTTTCTGGTAAGGAAAGTCACTATTGTTCTTCCTTTGCCATACACAGTGGAAATAGCACTCGCGTCTGTTCCCATCAACTACAGTGTATTGGACTGAAGAGAAGCAACTGTTCTTGTCAGTTTCCTAAGCAGAGTTGAACTAGATATGGCCCGTGTGTGTAGGAAGCACAGTTCTTTTGTTCTGAGCAAGCTCACTGTTCTGGCCCTATAGGAAACACAGGAGAGTAGAAGAGTGCTCTTTTCTCAAAAGCAGAGTTCGTTTCTTGTAAGGCGATCTAGTGTTTGTTTCCCAGTCCTAAACGGAGTTTAATGACATGCAGTTTCTGGTCCTACGAGCAAGCGTTGTTTTCTGCTAAGAAGAGTAACTATTGTGTTCCCATTGCCATACACAGTGCAAATAGCACTCGCGTCTGTTCCCAGCAAGTACAGTGTATTGGACTGAAGAGAAGCTACTGTTCTTGTCAGTTTCCTAAGCAAAGTTGAACTAGATATGGCCCGTGTGTAGGAAGCACAGTTCTTTTGTTCTGAGCAAGCTCACTGTTCTGGCCCTATAGGAAACACAGGAGAGTAGAAGAGTGCTCTTTCTCAAAAGCAGAGTGTGTTTCTTGTAAGGCGAGCTAGCGTTTGTTTCCCAGTCCTAAACGGAGTTGAATGACATGCAGTTTCTGGTCCTACGAGCAAGAGTTGTTTTCTGCTAAGAAGAGTCACTATTGTGCTCCCATTGCCATACACAGTGCCAATAGCACTCGAATCTGTTCCCAGCAAGTACAGTGTATTGGACTGAAGAGAAGCTACTGTTCTTGTCAGTTTCCTAAGCAGAGTTGAACTAGATATGGCCCGTGTGTGTAAGAAGCACAGTTCTTTTGTTCTGAGCAAGCTCTCTGTTCTGGCCCTATAGGAAACACAGAAGAGGAGAAGAGTGCTCTTTTCTCAAATGCAGAATGCGTTTCTTTTAAGGCGAGCTAGCGTTTGTTTCCCAGTCCTAAATGGAGTTGAGTGACATGCAGTTTCTGGTCCTTGGAGCAAGAGTTGTTTTCTGGTAAGGAAAGTCACTATTGTGCTCCCTTTTCCATACACAGTGCCAATAGCACTCGCGTCTGTTCCCAGCAACTACAGTGTATTGGACTGAAGAGAAGCTACTGTTCTGATTAGTTTCTTATGCAGAGCTGAAGTAGGTATGGTCCATGTGTGTAGGAAGCACAGTTCTTTTGTTCTGAGCAAGCTCACTGTTCTGGCCCTATAGGAAACACAGGAGAGTAGAAGAGTGCTCTTTTCTCAAAAGCAGAGTGTGTTTCTTGTAAGGCGAGCTAGCGTTTGTTTCACAGTCCTAAACGGAGTTGAATCCCATGCAGTTTCTGGTCCTACGAGCAAGAGTTGTTTTCTGGTAAGGAAAGTCACTATTGCGCTCCCTTTGCCATACACAGTGGAAATAGCACTCGCGTCTGTTTCCAGCAACTACAGTGTATTGGACTGAAGAGAAGGTACTGTTCTTGTAAGTTTCCTAAGCAGAGTTGAACTAGATATGGCCCGTGTGTGTAGGAAGCACAGTTCTTTTGTTCTGAGCAAGCTCACTGTTCTGGCCCTATAGGAAACACAGGAGAGTAGAAGAGTGCTCTTTCCTCAAAAGCAGAGTTCGTTTCTTGTAAGGCGATCTAGCGTTTGTTTCCCAGTCCTAAACAGAGTTGAATGACATGCAGTTTCCGGTCCTACGAGCAAGCGTTGTTTTCTGCTAAGAAGAGTCACTATTGCGCTCCCATTGCCATACACAGGGCAAATAGCACTCGCGTCTGTTCCCAGCAAGTACAGTGTATTGGACTGAAGAGAAGCTACTGTTCTTGTCAGTTTCCTAAGCAGAGTTGAACTAGATATGGCCCGTGTGTGTAGGAAGCACAGTTCTTTTGTTCTGAGCAAGCTCACTGTTCTGGCCCTATAGGAAACACAGGAGAGTAGAAGAGTGCTCTTTCCTCAAAAGCAGAGTTCGTTTCTTGTAAGGCGATCTAGCGTTTGTTTCCCAGTCCTAAACGGAGAAGAATGACATGCAGTTTCTGGTCCTACGAGCAAGCGTTGTTTTCTGCTAAGAAGAGTCACTATTGTGCTCCCATTGCCATACTCAGGGCAAATAGCACTCGCGTCTGTTCCCAGCAAGTACAGTGTATTGGACTGAAGAGAAGCTACTGTTCTTGTCAGTTTCCTAAGCAGAGTTGAACTAGATATGGCCCGTGTGTGTAGGAAGCACAGTTCTTTTGTTCTGAGCAAGCTCACTGTTCTGGCCCTATAGGAAACACAGGAGAGTAGAAGAGTGCTCTTTTCTAAAAAGCAGAGTGTGTTTCTTGTAAGGCAAGATGGCGTTTGTTTCCCAGTCCTAAATGGAGTTGAATCCCATGCAGTTTCTGGTCCTACGAGCAACAGTTGTTTTCTGGTAAGGAAAGTCACTATTGTGCTTCCTTTGCCATACACAGTGGAAATAGCACTCGCGTCTGTTCCCAGCAACTACAGTGTATTGGACTGAAGAGAAGCAACTGTTCTCATCAGTTTGCTAAGCAGAGTTGAACTAGATATGGCCCGTGTGTGTAGGAAGCACAGTTCTTTTGTTCTGAGCAAGCTCACTGTTCTGGCCCTTTAGGAAACACAGGAGAGTAGAAGAGTGCTCTTTTCTCAAAAGCAGAGTGCGTTTCTTGTAAGGCGATCTAGCATTTGTTTCCCAGTCCTAAACGGAGTTGAATGACATGCAGTTCCTGGTCCTACGAGCAAGAGTTGTTTTCTGCTAAGAAGAGTTACTATTGCACTCCCATTGCCATACACAGTGCCAATAGCACTCGCGTCTGTTCCCAGCAATTACAGTGTATTGGACTGAAGAGAAGCTACTGTTCTTGTCAGTTTCCTAAGCAGAGTTGAACTAGATATGGCCCGTGTGTGTAGGAAGCACAGTTCTTTTGTTCTGATCAAGCTCACTGTTCTGGCCCTATAGGAAACACAGGAGAGTAGAAGAGTGCTCTTTTCTCAAAAGCAGAGTGCGTTTCTTGTAAGGCGAGCTAGCATTTGTTTCCCAGTCCTAAACAGAGTTGAATGACAATCAGTTTCTGTTCCTATGAGGAAGAGTTGTTTTCTGCTAAGAAGGGTCACTATTGTGCTCCCATTGCCATACACAGTGCCAATAGCACTCGCATCTGTTCCCAGCAAGTACAGTGTATTGGACTGAAGTGAAGCTACTGTTCTTGTAAGTTTCCTAAGCAGAGTTGAACTAGATATGGCCCGTGTGTGTAGGAAGCACAGTTCTTTTGTTCTGATCAAGCTCACTGTTCTGGCCCTATAGGAAACACAGGAGAGTAGAAGAGTGCTCTTTTCTCAAAAGCAGAGTGTGTTTCTTGTAAGGGGAGCTAGCGTTTGTTTCCCAGTCCTAAACGGAGTTTAATCTCATGCAGTTTCTGGTCCTATGAGCAAGAGTTGTTTTCTGCTAAGAAGAGTAACTATTGTGTTCCCATTGCCATACACAGTGCAAATAGCACTCGCGTCTGTTCCCAGCAAGTACAGTGTATTGGACTGAAGAGAAGCTACTGTTCTTGTCAGTTTCCTAAGCAGAGTTGAACTAGATATGGCCCGTGTGTGTAAGAAGCACAGTTCTTTTGTTCTGAGCAAGCTCTCTGTTCTGGCCCTATAGGAAACACAGAAGAGGAGAAGAGTGCTCTTTTCTCAAAAGCAGAGTGCGTTTATTGTAAGGCGAGCTAGCGATTGTTTCCCAGTCCTAAACGGAGTTGAATGACATGCAGTTTCTGGTCCTATGAGCAAGAGTTGTTTTCTGCTAAGAAGAGTCACGATTGTGCTCCCATTGCCATACACAGTGCCAAGAGCACTCGCGTCTTTTCCCAGCAAGTACAGTGTATTGGACTGAAGAGAAGCTACTGTTCTTGTCAGTTTCCTAAGCAGAGTTGAACTAGATATGGCCTGTGTGTGTAGGAAGCACAGTTCTTTTGTTGTGAGCAAGGTCACTGTTCTGGCCCTATAGGAAACACAGGAGAGTAGAAGAGTGCTCTTTTCTCAAATGCAGAATGCGTTTCTTGTAAGGCGAGCTAGCTTTTGTTTCCCAGTCCTAAATGGAGTTGAATGACATGCAGTTTCTGGTCCTTGGAGCAAGAGTTGTTTTCTGCTAAGAAGAGTCACTATTGTGCTCCCATTGCCATACACAGTGCAAATAGCACTCGCGTCTGTTCCCATCAAGTACAGTGTATTTGACTGAAGAGAAGCTACTGTTCTGATCAGTTTCTTAAGCAGAGCTGAAGTAGGTATGGCCCGTGTGTGTAGGAAGCACAGTTCTTTAGTTCTGATCAAGCTCACTGTTCTGGCCCTATAGGAAACACAGGAGAGTAGAAGAGTGCTCCTTTCTCAAAAGCAGAGTGTGTTTCTTGTAAGGCGAGTTAGTGTTTGTTTCCCAGTCATAAACGGAGTTCAATCCCATGCAGTTTCTGGTCCTACGAGCAAGAGTTGTTTTCTGGTAAGGAAAGTCACTATTGTGCTCCCTTTGCCATACACAGTGCCAATAGCACTCGCGTCTGTTCCCAGCAACTACAGTGTATTGGACTGAAGAGAAGCTACTGTTCTGATCAGTTTCTTATGCAGAGCTGAAGTAGGTATGGCCCGTGTGTGTAGGAAGCACAGTTCTTTTGTTCTGAGCAAGCTCACTGTTCTGGCCCTATAGGAAACACAGGAGAGTAGAAGAGTGCTCTTTTCTCAAAAGCAGAGTGTGTTTCTTGTAAGGCGAGCTAGCGTTTGTTTCCCAGTCCTAAACGGAGTTGAATCCCATGCAGTTTCTGGTCCTACGAGCAAGAGTTGTTTTCTGGTAAGGAAAGTCACTATTGCGCTCCCTTTGCCATACACAGTGGAAATAGCACTCGCGTCTGTTTCCAGCAACTACAGTGTATTGGACTGAAGAGAAGGTACTGTTCTTGTAAGTTTCCTAAGCAGAGTTGAACTAGATATGGCCCGTGTGTGTAGGAAGCACAGTTCTTTTGTTCTGAGCAAGCTCACTGTTCTGGCCCTATAGGAAACACAGGAGAGTAGAAGAGTGCTCTTTCCTCAAAAGCAGAGTTCGTTTCTTGTAAGGCGATCTAGCGTTTGTTTCCCAGTCCTAAACAGAGTTGAATGACATGCAGTTTCCGGTCCTACGAGCAAGCGTTGTTTTCTGCTAAGAAGAGTCACTATTGTGCTCCCATTGCCATACACAGGGCAAATAGCACTCGCGTCTGTTCCCAGCAAGTACAGTGTATTGGACTGAAGAGAAGCTACTGTTCTTGTCAGTTTCCAAAGCAGAGTTGAACTAGATATGGCCCGTGTGTGTAGGAAGCACAGTTCTTTTGTTCTGAGCAAGCTCACTGTTCTGGCCCTATAGGAAACACAGGAGAGTAGAAGAGTGCTCTTTCCTCAAAAGCAGAGTTGATCTTGTAAGGCGATCTAGCGTTTGTTTCCCAGTCCTAAACGGAGATGAATGACATGCAGTTTCTGGTCCTACGAGCAAGCGTTGTTTTCTGCTAAGAAGAGTCAATATTGTGCTCCCATTGCCATACACAGGGCAAATAGCACTCGCGTCTGTTCCCACCAAGTACAGTGTATTGGACTGAAGAGAAGCTACTGTTCTTGTCAGTTTCCTAAGCAGAGTTGAACTAGATATGGCCCGTGTGTGTAGGAAGCACAGTTCTTTTGTTCTGAGCAAGCTCAATGTTCTGGCCCTATAGGAAACACAGGAGAGTAGAAGAGTGCTCTTTTCTCAAAAGCAGAGCGTGTTTCTTGTAAGGTTAGCTAGCGTTTGTTTCCTAGTCCTAAACGGAGTTGAATCCCATGCAGTTTCTGGTCCTATCAGCAAGAGTTGTTTTCTGGTAAGGAAAGTCACTATTGTGCTCCCCTTGCCATACACAGTTGAAATAGCACTTGCGTCTGTTCCCAGCAAGTACAGTGTATTGGACTGAAGAGAAGCTACTGTTCTGATCAGTTTCCTAAGCAGAGTTGAACCAGATATGGCCCGTGTGTGTAGGAAGCACAGTACTTTTGTTCTGAGCAAGCTCACTGTTCTGGCCCTATAGGAAACACAGGAGAGTAGAAGAGTGCTCTTTTCTCAAAAGCAGAGTGTGTTTCTTGTGAGGCGAGCTAGCATTTGTTTCCCACTCCTAAACGGAGTTGAATGACATGCAGTTTCTGGTCCTACAAGCAAGAGTTGTTTTCTGCTAAGAAGAGTCACTATTGCGCTCCATTGCCATACACAGTGCCAATAGCACTCGCGTCTCTTCCCAGCAAGTACAGTGTATTGGACTGAAGAGAAGCTACTGTTCTTGTCAGTTTCCTAAGCAGAGTTGAATTAGATATGGCCCGTGTGTAGGAAGCACAGTTCTTTTGTTCTGAGCAAGCTCACTGTTCTGGCCCTATAGGAAACACAGGAGAGTAGAAGAGTGCTCTTTTCTCAAAAGCAGAGTGTGTTTCTTGTAAGGCGAGCTAGTGTTTGATTCCCCGTTATAAACGCATTTGAATCCCATGCAGTTTCTAATCCTACGAGCAACAGTTGTTTTCTGCTAAGAAGAGTCACTATTGCGCTCCCATTGCCATACACAGTGCCAATAGCACTCGCTTCTGTTCCCAGCAAGTACAGTGTATTGGACTGAAGAGAAGCTACTGTTCTTGTCAGTTTCCTAAGCAGAGTTGAACTAGATATGGCCCATGTGTGTAGGAAGCACAGTTCTTTTGTTCTGAGCAAGCTCACTGTTCTGGCCCTATAGGAAACACAGGAGAGTAGAAGAGTACTCTTTTCTCAAAAGCAGAGTGTGTTTCTTGAAAGGTGAGCTATCGTTTGTTTCCCAATCCTAAACGGAGTGAATCCCATGCAGTTTCTGGTCCTACGAGGAAGAGTTGTTTTCTGGTAAGGAAAGTCACTATTGCGCTCCCTTTGCCATATACAGTGGAAATAGCACTCGCGTCTGTTAACAGGAACTACAGTGTATTGGACTGAAGAGAAGCTACTGTTCTTGTCAGTTTCCTAAGCAGAGTTGAATTAGATATGGCCCGTGTGTAGGAAGCACAGTTCTTTTGTTCTGAGCAAGCTCACTTTTCTGGCCCTATAGGAAACACAGGAGAGTAGAAGAGTGCTCTTTTCTCAAAAGCAGAGTGTGTTTCTTGTAAGGCGAGCTAGTGTTTGATTCCCCGTTATAAACGCATTTGAATCCCATGCAGTTTCTGATCCTACGAGCAACAGTTGTTTTCTGCTAAGAAGAGTCACTATTGCGCTCCCATTGCCATACACAGTGCCAATAGCACTCGCTTCTCTTCCCAGCAAGTACAGTGTATTGGACTGAAGAGAAGCTACTGTTCTTGTCAGTTTCCTAAGCAGAGTTGAACTAGATATGGCCCGTGTCTGTAGGAAGCACAGTTCTTTTGTTCTGAGCAAGCTCACTGTTCTGGCCCTATAGGAAACACAGGAGAGTAGAAGAGTGCTCTTTTCTCAAAAGCAGAGTGTGTTTCTAGTAAGGCAAGCTGGCGTTTGTTTCCCAGTCCTAAACGGGTTTAAATCCCATGCAGTTTCTGTTCCTGCGAGCAACAGTTGTTTTCTGGTAAGGAAAGTCACTATTGTTCTTCCTTTGCCATACACAATGGAAATAGCACTCGCGTCTGTTCCCATCAACTACAGTGTATTGGACTGAAGAGAAGCAACTGTTCTTGTCAGTTTCCTAAGCAGAGTTGAACTAGATATGGCCCGTGTGTGTAGGAAGCACAGTTCTTTTGTTCTGAGCAAGCTCACTGTTCTGGCCCTATAGGAAACACAGGAGAGTAGAAGAGTGCTCTTTTCTCAAAAGCAGAGTTTGTTTCTTGTAAGGCGATCTAGTGTTTGTTTCCCAGTCCTAAACGGAGTTTAATGACATGCAGTTTCTGGTCCTACGAGCAAGCGTTGTTTTCTGCTAAGAAGAGTCACTATTGTGCTCCCATTGCCATACACAGTGCAAATAGCACTCGCGTCTGTTCCCAGCAAGTACAGTGTATTGGACTGAAGAGAATCTACTGTTCTTGTCAGTTTCCTAAGCAGAGTTGAACTAGATATGGCCCGTGTGTGTAGGAAGCACAGTTCTTTTTTTCTGAGCAAACTCACTGTTCTGGCCCTATAGGAAACACAGGAGAGTAGAAGAGTGCTCTTTTCTCAAAAGCAGAAAATGTTTCTTGTAAGGTGAGCTAGCGTTTGTTTCCCAGTCCTAAACGGAGTTGAATCCCATGCAGTTTCTGGTCCTACGAGCAAGAGTTGTTTTCTGGTAAGGAAAGTCACTATTGTGCTCCCTTTGCCATACACAGTGGAAATAGCACTCAGGTGTGTTTTCAGCAATACAGTGTATTGGACTGAAGAGAAGCTACTGTTCTGATCAGTTTCTCATGCAGAGCTGAAGTAGGTATGGCCCATGTGTGTAGGAAGCACTGTTCTTTTGTTCTGAGCAAGCTCACTGTTCTGGCCCTATAGGAAAAACAGGAGAGTAGAAGAGTGCTCTTTTCTCAAAAGCAGAGTGTGTTTCCTGTAAGGTGAGCAAGCATTTGTTTCCCAGTCCTAAATGGAGTTGAATGACATGGAGTTTCTGGTCCTACGAGCAAGAGTTGTTTTCTACTAAGAAGAGTCACTATTGCACTCCCATTGCCATACACAGTGCCAATAGCACTCGCGTCGGTTCCCAGCAAGTACAGTGTATTGGACTGAAGAGAAGCTACTGTTCTTGTCAGTTTCCTAAGCAGAGTTGAACTAGATATGGCCCGTGTGTGTAGGAAGCACAGTTCTTTTGTTCTGAGTATGCTCAATGTTCTGGCCCTATAGGAAACAGGAGAGTAGAACAGTGCTCTTTTCTCAAAAGCAGAGAGTGTTTCTTGTAAGGCGAGCTAGCGTTTGTTTCCCAGTCCTAAACGGAGTTGAATCCCATGCAGTTTCTGGTCCTACGAGCAAGAGTTGTTTTCTGGTAAGGAAATTCACTATTGTGCTCCCTTTGCCATACACAGTGGAAATAGAACTCGCGTCTGTTCCCAGGAACTACAGTGTATTGGACTGAAGAGAAGCTACTGTTCTTGTCAGTTTCCTAAGCAGAGTTGAACTAGATATGGCCCGTGTGTGTAGGAAGCACAGTTCTTTTGTTCTGAGCAAGCTCACTGTTCTGGCCCTATAGGAAACACAGGAGAGTAGAAGAGTGCTCTTTTCTCAAAAGCAGAGTGTGTTTCTTGTAAGGCGAGCTAGCGTTTGTTTCCCAGTTCTAAACGGAGTGGAATGACATGCAGTTTCTGGTCCTACGAGCAAGAGTTGTTTTCTGCTAAGAAGCGTCACTATTGCGCTCCCAAGCCATACACAGTGCAAATAGCACTCGCGTCGATTTCCAGCAAGTACAGTGTATTGGACTGAAGAGAAGCTACTGTTCTTGTCAGTTTCCTAAGCAGAGTTGAACTAGATATGGCCCGTGTGTGTAGGAAGCACAGTTCTTTTGTTCTGAGCAAGCTCACTGTTCTGGCCCTATAGGAAACACAGGAGAGTAGAAGAGTGCTCTTTTCTCAAAAGCAGAGTGTGTTTCTTGTAAGGCGAGCTAGCGTTTGTTTCCCAGTTCTAAACGGAGTGGAATGACATGCAGTTTCTGGTCCTACGAGCAAGAGTTGTTTTCTGCTAAGAAGCGTCACTATTGCACTCCCAAGCCATACACAGTGCAAATAGCACTCGCGTCGATTTCCAGCAAGTACAGTGTATTGGACTGAAGAGAAGCTACTGTTCTTGTCAGTTTCCTAAGCAGAGTTGAACTAGATATGGCCCGTGTGTGTAGGAAGCACAGTTCTTTTGTTCTGAGCAAGCTCACTGTTCTGGCCCTATAGGAAACACAGGAGAGTAGAAGAGTGCTCTTTTCTCAAATGCAGAGTGTGTTTCTTGTAAGGCGAGCTGGCATTTGTTTCCCAGTTCTAAACGGATTTAAATCCCATGCAGTTTCTGGTCCTGCGAGCACCAGTTGTTTTCTGGTAAGGAAAGTCACTATTGTTCTTCCTTTGCCATACACAGTGGAAATAGCACTCGCGTCTGTTCCCAGCAACTACAGTGTATTGGACTGAAGAGAAGCTACTGTTCTTGTCAGTTTCCTAAGCAGAGTTGAACTAGATATGGCCCGTGTGTGTAGGAAGCACAGTTCTTTTGTTTTGAGCAAGCTCACTGTTCTGGCCCTATAGGAAACACAGGAGAGTAGAAGAGTGCTCTTTTCTCAAAAGCAGAGCGTGTTTCTTGTAAGGCTAGCTAGGGTTTGTTTCTAAGTCCTCAATGGAGTTTAATCTCATGCAGTTTCTGGTCCTACGAGCAAGAGTTTTTTTCTGCTAAGAAGAGTCACTATTGCGCTCCCATTGCCATACACAGTGCCAATAGCACTCGAATCTGTTCCCAGCAAGTACAGTGTATTGGACTGAAGAGAAGCTACTGTTCTTGTCAGTTTCCTAAGCAGAGTTAAACTAGATATGGCCCGTGTGTGTAGGAAGCACAGTTCTTTTGTTCTGAGCAAGCTCACTGTTCTGGCCCTACAGGAAACACAGGAGAGTAGAAGAGTGCTCTTTTCTCAAAAGCAGAGTGTGTTTCTCGTAAGATGAGCTTGCGTTTGTTTCCCAGTCCTAAACGGAGTTGAATCCCATGCAGTTTCTGGTCCTACGAGCAAGAGTTGTTTTCTGCTAAGAAGAGTCACTATTGCGCTCCCATTGCCATACACAGTGCAAATAGCACTCGCGTCTATTCTTAGCAAGTACAGTGTATTGGACTGAAGAGAAGCTACTGTTCTTGTCAGTTTCCTAAGCAGAGTTGAACTAGATATGGCTCGTGTGTGTAGGAAGCAAAGTTCTTTTGTTCTGAGCAAGCTCACTGTTCTGGCACTATAGGAAACACAGGAGAGTAAAAGAGTGCTCTTTTCTCAAAAGCAGAGTTCGTTTCTTGTAAGGCGATTTAGCGTTTGTTTCCCAGTCCTAAACGGAGTTGAATGACATGTAGTTTCTGGTCCTACGAGCAAGCGTTGTTTTCTGCTAAGAAGAGTCACTATTGCGCTCCCATTGCCATACACAGTGCAAATAGCACTCGCGTCTGTTCCCAGCAAGTACAGTGTATTGGACTGAAGAGAAGCTACTGTTCTTGTCAGTTTCCTAAGCAGAGTTGAACTAGATATGGCCCGTGTGTGTAGGAAGCACAGTTCTTTTGTTCTGAGTATGCTCAATGTTCTGGCCTTTTAGGAAACACAGGAGAGTAGAAGAGTGCTCTTTTCTCAAAAGCAGAGTGTGTTTCTTGTAAGGCGAGCTAGGGTTTGTTTCCCAGTCCTAAACGGAGTTGAATCCAATGCAGTTTCTGGTCCTACGAGCAAGAGTTGTTTTCTGCTAAGAAGAGTCACTATTGCGCTCCCATTGCCATACAAAGTGGAAATAGCACTTACGTCTGTTCCCAGCAACTACAGTGTATTGGACTGAAGAGAAGCTACTGTTCTGATCAGTTTCTTATGCAGAGCTGAAGTAGGTATGGCCCCTGTGTGTAGGAAGCACAGTTCTTTTGTTCTGAGCAAGCTCACTGTTCTGGCCCTATAGGAAACACAGGAGAGTAGAAGAGTGCTCTTTTCTCAAAAGCAGAGTGTGTTTCTTGTAAGGCGAGCTAGCGTTTGTTTCCCAGTCCTAAACAGAGTTGAATGACAATCAGTTTCTGGTCCTATGAGGAAGAGTTGTTTTCTGCTAAGAAGAGTCACTATTGCGCTCCCATTGCCATACACAGTGCCAATAGCACTCGCATCTGTTCCAAGCAAGTACAGTGTATTGGACTGAAGAGAAGCTACTGTTCTTGTCAGTTTCCTAAGCAGAGTTGAACTAGATATGGCCCGTGTGTGTAGGAAGCACAGTTCTTTTGTTCTGAGCAAGCTCACTGTTCTGGCCCTATAGGAAACACAGGAGAGTAGAAGAGTGCTCTTTTCTCAAAAGCAGAGTGTGTTTCTTGTAAGGCGAGCTAGCGTTTGTTTCCCAGTCCTAAACGGAGTTGAATGACATACAGTTTCTGGACCTATGAGGAAGAGTTGTTTTCTGCTAAGAAGAGTCACTATTGTGCTCCCATTGCCATACACAGTGCAAATAGCACTCGCGTCTGTTCCCAGCAAGTACAGTGTATTGGACTGAAGAGAAGCTACTGTTCTGATCAGTTACTTATGCAGAGCTGAAGTAGGTATGGCCCGTGTGTGTAGGAAGCACAGTTCTTTTGTTCTGATCAAGCTCACTGTTCTGGCCCTACAGGAAACACAGGAGAGTAGAAGAGTGCTCTTCTCTCAAAAGCAGAGTGTGTTTCTTGTAAGATGAGCTTGCGTTTGTTTCCCAGTCCTAAACGGAGTTGAATCCCATGCAGTTTCTGGTCCTACGAGCAAGCGTTGTTTTCTGCTAAGAAGAGTCACTATTGCGCTCCCATTGCCATACACAGTGCAAATAGCACTCGCGTCTGTTCCCAGCAAGTACAGTGTATTGGACTGAAGAGAAGCTACTGTTCTTGTCAGTTTCCTAAGCAGAGTTGAACTAGATATGGCCCGTGTGTGTAGGAAGCACAGTTCTTTTGTTCTGAACAAACTCACTGTTCTGGCCCCATAGGAAACACAGGAGAGTAGAAGAGGGCTCTTTTCTCAAAAGCAGAGCGTGTTTCTTGTAAGGCGAGCTAGCGTTTGTTTCCTAGTCCTAAACGGAGTTGAATCCCATGCAGTTTCTGGTCCTATCAGCAAGAGTTGTTTTCTGGTAAGGAAAGTCACTATTGTGCTCCCCTTGCCATACACAGTGGAAATAGCACTTGCGTCTGTTCCCAGCAAGTACAGTGTATTGGACTGAAGAGAAGCTACTGTTCTGATCAGTTTCCTAAGCAGAGTTGAACTAGATATGTCCCATGTGTGTAGGAAGCACAGTTCTTTTGTTCTGAGAAAGCTCACTGTTCTGGCCCTATAGGAAACACAGGAGAGTAGAAGAGTGCTCTTTTCTCAAAAGCAGAGTGTGTTTCTTGTAAGGCGAGCTGGCGTTTGTTTCCCAGTCCTAAACGGATTTAAATCCCACTCAGTTTCTGGTCCTGCGAGCAACAGTTGTTTTCTGGTAAGGAAAGTCACTATTGTTCTTCCTTTGCCATTCACAGTGGAAATAGCACTCGCGTCTGTTCCCAGCAAGTACAGTATATTGGACTGAAGAGAAGCAACTGTTCTTCTCAGTTTCCTAAGCAGAGTTGAACTAAATATGGCCCGTGTGTGTAGGAAGCACAGTTCTTTTGTTCAGAGCAAGCTCACTGTTCTGGCCCTATAGGAAACACAGGAGAGTTAAGAGTGCTCTTTTCTCAAAAGCAGAGTTCGTTTCTTGTAAGGTGATCTAGCGTTTGTTTCCCAGTCCTAAACGGAGTTGAATGACATGCAGTTTCTGGTCCTACCAGCAAGCGTTGTTTTCTGCTAAGAAGAGTCACTATTGCGCTCCCATTGCCATACACAGGGCAAATAGCACTCGCGTCGGTTCCCAGCAAGTACAGTGTATTGGTCTGAAGAGAAGCTACTGTTCTGATCAGTTTCTTATGCAGAGCTGAAGTAGGTATGGCCCGTGTGTGTAGGAAGCACAGTTCTTTTGTTCTGATCAAGCTAACTGTTCTGGCCCTACAGGAAACACAGGAGATTAGAAGAGTGCTCTTTTCTCAAAAGCAGAGTGTGTTTCTTGTAAGGCGAGCTAGGGTTTGTTTCCCAGTCCTCAACGGAGTTTAATCTCATGCATTTTCTGGTCCTACGAGCAAGAGTTGTTTACTGGTAAGGAAAGTCACTATTGCGCTCACTTTGCCATACATAGTGGAAATAGCACTCGCGTCTGTTCCCAGCAACTACAGTGTATTGGACTGAAGAGAAGCTACTGTTCTTGTCACTTTCCTAAGCAGATTTGAACTAGATATGGCCCGTGTGTGTAGGAAGCACAGTTATTTTGTTCTGAGCAAGCTCACTGTTCTGGCCCTATAGGAAACACAGGAGAGTAGAAGAGTGCTCTTTTCTCAAAAACAGAGTGTGTTTCTTGTAAGGCGGGCTAGGGTTTGTTTCCCAGTCCTAAACAGAGTTGAATGACAATCAGTTTCTGTTCCTATGAGGAAGAGTTGTTTTCTGCTAAGAAGGGTCACTATTGCGCTCCCATTGCCATACACAGTGCCAATAGCACTCGCATTTGTTCCCAGCAAGTACAGTGTATTGGAGTGAAGTGAAGCTACTGTTCTTGTAAGTTTCCTAAGCAGAGTTGAACTAGATATGGCCCGTGTGTGTAGGAAGCACAGTTCTTTTGTTCTGATCAAGCTCACTGTTCTGACCCTATAGGAAACACAGGAGAGTAGAAGAGTGCTCTTATCTCAAAAGCAGAGTGTGTTTCTTGTAAGGCGAGCTAGCGTTTGTTTCCCAGTCCTAAACGGAGTTGAATGACAATCAGTTTCTGGTCCTACGAGCAAGAGTTGTTTTCTGCTAAGAAGAGAAACTATTGCGATCCCATTGCCATACACAGTGCAAATAGCACTCGCGTCTGTTCCCAGCAAGTACAGTGTATTGGTCTGAAGAGAAGCTACTGTTCTGATCAGTTTCTTATGCAGAGCTGAAGTAGGTATGGCCCGTGTGTGTAGGAAGCACAGTTCTTTTGTTCTGATCAAGCTAACTGTTCTGGCCCTACAGGAAACACAGGAGAGTAGAAGAGTGCTCTTTTCTCAAAAGCAGAGTGTGTTTCTTGTAAGGCGAGCTAGGGTTTGTTTCCCAGTCCTCAACGGAGTTTAATCTCATGCAGTTTCTGGTCCTACGAGCAAGAGTTGTTTACTGGTAAGGAAAGTCACTATTGCGCTCCCTTTGCCATACAAAGTTTAAATAGCACTCGCGTCTGTTCCCAGCAACTACAGTGTATTGGACTGAAGAGAAGCTACTGTTCTTGTCAGTTTCCTAAGCAGATTTGAACTAGATATGGCCCGTGTGTGTAGGAAGCACAGTTCTTTTGTTCTGAGCAAGCTCACTGTTCTGGCCCTATAGGAAACACAGGAGAGTAGAAGAGTGCTCTTTTCTCAAAAACAGAGTGTGTTACTTGTAAGGCGGGCTAGGGTTTGTTTCCCAGTCCTAAACAGAGTTGAATCACATGCAGTTTCTGGTCCTACAAGCAAGGGTTGTTTTCTGCTAAGAAGAGTCACTATTGCGCTCCCTTTGCCATACACAGTGCAAATAGCACTCGCGTCTGTTCCCAGCAAGTACAGTGTATTGGACTGAAGAGAAGCTGCTGTTCTTTTCAATTTCCTAAGCAGAGTTGAACTAGATAATGCCCGTGTGTGTAGGAAGCACAGTTCTTTTGTTCTGAGCAAGCTCACTGTTCTGGCCCTATAGGAAACACAGCAGAGTAGAAGAGTGCTCATTTCTCAAAAGCAGAGTTTGTTTTTTGTAAGGCGAGCTAGCGTTTGTTTCCCAGTCCTAAACGGAGTTGAATGACATGCAGTTTCTGGTCCTACGAGCAAGAGTTGTTTTCTGCTAAGAAGAGTCACTATTGCGCTCCCATTGCCATAAACAGTGCCAATAGCACTCGCGTCGGTTCCCAGCAAGTACAGTGTATTGGACTGAAGAGAAGCTACTGTTCTTGTCAGTTTCCTAAGCAGAGTTGAACTAGGTATGGCCCCTGTGTGTAGGAAGCACAGTTCTTTTGTTCTGACCAAGCTCACTGTTCTGGCCTTACAGGAAACACAGAAGAGTAGAAGAGTGCTCTTTTCTCAAAAGCAGAGTGTGTTTCTTTTAAGGCGAGCTAGGGTTTGTTTCCCAGTCCTAAACGGAGTTTAATCTCATGCAGTTTCTGGTCCTACGAGCAAGAGTTGTTTTCTGCTAAGAAGAGTCACTATTGCGCTCCCATTGCCATACACAGTGCAAATAGCACTCGCGTCTGTTCCCAGCAATTACAGAGTATTGAACTGAAGAGAAGCTACTGTTCTTTTCAATTTCCTAAGCAGAGTTGAACTAGATATGGCCCGTGTGTGTAGGAAGCACAGTTCTTTTGTTCTGAGCAAGCTCACTGTTCTGGCCCTATAGGAAACACAGGAGAGTAGAAGAGTGCTCTTTTCTCAAAAGCAGAGTGCGTTTCTTGTAAGGCGAGCTAGGGTTTGTTTCTCAGTCCTAAACGGAGTTTAATCTCATGCAGTTTCTGGTCCTACAAGCAAGAGTTGTTTTCTGCTAAGAAGAGTCACTATTGCGGTCCCATTGCCATACACAGTGCCAATAGCACTCGCGTCTCTTCCCAGCAAGTACAGTGTATTGGACTGAAGAGAAGCTACTGTTCTTGTCAGTTTCCTAAGCAGAGTTGAACTAGATATGGCCCGTGTGTGTAGGAAGCACAGTTCTTTTGTTTTGAGCAAGCTCCCTGTTCTGGCCCTATAGGAAACACATGAGAGAAGAAGAGTGCTCTTTTCTCAGAAGCAGAGCGTGTTTCTTGTAAGGCTAGCTAGGGTTTGTTTCCCAGTCCTCAATGGAGTTTAATCTCATGCAGTTTCTGGTCCTACGAGCAAGAGTTGTTTTCTGCTAAGAAGAGTCACTATTGTGCTCCCATTGCCATACACAGTGCCAATAGCACTCGAATCTGTTCCCAGCAAGTACAGTGTATTGGACTGAAGAGAAGCTACTGTTCTTGTCAGTTTCCTAAGCAGAGTTAAACTAGATATGGCCCGTGTGTGTAGGAAGCACAGTTCTTTTGTACTGAGCAAGCTCACTGTTCTGGCCCTACAGGAAACACAGGAGAGTAGAAGAGTGCTCTTTTCTCAAAAGCAGAGTGTGTTTCTTGTAAGATGAGCTTGCGTTTGTTTCCCAGTCCTAAACGGAGTTGAATCCCATGCAGTTTCTGGTCCTACGAGCAAGAGTTGTTTTCTGATAAGAAGAGTCACTATTGCGCTCCCATTGCCATACACAGTGCAAATAGCACTCGCGTCTGTTCCCAGGAAGTACAGTGTATTGGACTGAAGAGAAGCTACTGTTCTTGTCAGTTTCCTAAGCAGAGTTGAACTAGATATGGCCCGTGTGTGTAGGAAGCACAGTTCTTTTGTTCTGAGCAAGCTCACTGTTCTGGCCCTATAGGAAACACAGGAGAGTAGAAGAGTGCTCTTTTCTCAAAATCAGAGCATGTTTCTTGTAAGGCGAGCTAGCGTTTGTTTCCTAGTCCTAAACGGAGTTGAATCCCATGCAGTTTCTGGTCCTATCAGCAAGAGTTGTTTTCTGGTAAGGAAAGTCACTATTGTGCTCCCCTTGCCATACACAGTGCAAATAGCACTGGCGTCTGTTCCCAGCAAGTACAGTGTATTGGACTGAAGAGAAGCTACTGTTCTGATCAGTTTCCTAAGAAGAGTTGAACTAGATATGGCCCGTGTGTGTAGGAAGCACAGTTCTTTTGTTCTGAGAAAGCTCACTGTTCTGGCCCTATAGGAAACAAAGGAGAGTAGAAGAGTGCTCTTTTCTCAAAAGCAGAGTGTGTTTCTTAAAAGGCGAGCTAGGATTTGTTTCCCAGTTCTAAACGGAGTTGAATCCCATGCAGTTTCTGGTCCTACGAGCAAGAGTTGTTTTCTGCTAAGAAGAGTCACTATTGCGCTCCCATTGCCATACACAGTGGAAATAGCACTCGCGTCTGTTCTTAGCAAGTACAGTGTATTGGACTGAAGAGAAGCTACTGTTCTTGTCAGTTTCCTAAGCAGAGTTGAACTAGATATGGCTCGTGTGTGTAGGAAGCACAGTTCTTTTGTTCTGAGCAAGCTCACTGTTCTGGCACTATAGGAAACACAGGAGAGTAGAAGAGTGCTCTTTTCTCAAAAGCAGAGTGCGTTTCTTGTAAGGCGAGATAGCATTTGTTTCCCAGTCCTAAACGGAGTTGAATGACATGCAGTTTCTGGTCCTACGAGCAAGAGTTGTTTTCTGCTAAGAAGAGTCACTATTGCGCTCCCATTGCCATAAACAGTGCCAATAGCACTCGCGTCGGTTCCCAGCAAGTACAGTGTATTGGACTGAAGAGAAGCTACTGTTCTTCTCAGTTTCCTAAGCAGAGTTGAACTAGGTATGGCCCCTGTGTGTAGGAAGCACAGTTCTTTTGTTCTGACCAAGCTCACTGTTCTGGCCCTACAGGAAACACAGGAGAGTAGAAGAGTGCTCTTTTCTCAAAAGCAGAGTGTGTTTCTTTTAAGGCGAGCTAGGGTTTGTTTCCCAGTCCTAAACGGAGTTTAATCTCATGGAGTTTCTGGTCCTACGAGCAAGAGTTGTTTTCTGCTAAGAAGAGTCACTATTGCGCTCCCATTGCCATACACAGTGCAAATAGCACTGGTGTCTGTTCCCAGCAATTACAGAGTATTGAACTGAAGAGAAGCTACTGTTCTTTTCAATTTCCTAAGCAGAGTTGAACTAGATATGTCCCGTGTGTGTAGGAAGCACAGTTCTTTTGTTCTGAGCAAGCTCACTGTTCTGGCCCTATAGGAAACACAGGAGAGTAGAAGAGTGCTCTTTTCTCAAAAGCAGAGTGCGTTTCTTGTAAGGCGAGCTACGGTTTGTTTCTCAGTCCTAAACGGAGTTTAATCTCATGCAGTTTCTGGTCCTACAAGCAAGAGTTGTTTTCTGCTAAGAAGAGTCACTATTGCGGTCCCATTGCCATACACAGTGCCAATAGCACTCGCGTCTCTTCCCAGCAAGTACAGTGTATTGGACTGAAGAGAAGCTACTGTTCTTGTCATTTTCCTAAGCAGAGTTGAACTAGATATGGCCCGTGTGTGTAGGAAGCACAGTTCTTTTGTTCTGAGAAAGCTCACTGTTCTGGCCCTATAGGAAACACAGGAGAGTAGAAGAGTGCTCTTTTCTCAAAAGCAGAGTGTGTTTCTTGGAAGGCGAGCTAGGATTTGTTTCCCAGTTCTAAACGGAGTTGAATCCCATGCAGTTTCTGGTCCTACGAGCAAGAGTTGTTTTCTGCTAAGAAGAGTCACTATTGCGCTCTCATTGCCATACACAGTGGAAATAGAACTCGCGTCTGTTCCCAGGAACTACAGTGTATTGGACTGAAGAGAAGCTACTGTTCTTGTCAGTTTCCTGAGCAGAGTTGAACTAGATATGGCTCGTGTGTGTAGGAAGCACAGTTCTTTTGTTCTGAGCAAGCTCACTGTTCTGGCACTATAGGAAACACAGGAGAGTAGAAGAGTGCTCTTTTCTCAAAAGCAGAGTTCGTTTCTTGTAAGGCGATTTAGCGTTTGTTTCCCAGTCCTAAATGGAGTTGAATGACATGCAGTTTCTGGTCCTACGAGCAAGCATTGTTTTCTGCTAAGAAGAGTCACTATTGCGCTCCCATTGCCATACACAGTGCAAATAGCACTCGCGTCTGTTCCCAGGAAGTACAGTGTATTGGACTGAAGAGAAGCTACTGTTCTTGTCAGTTTCCTAAGCAGAGTTAAACTAGATATGGCCCGTGTGTGTAGGAAGCACAGTTCTTTTGTACTGAGCAAGCTCACTGTTCTGGCCCTACAGGAAACACAGGAGAGTAGAAGAGTGCTCTTTTCTCAAAAGCAGAGTGCGTTTCTTGTAAGGCGAGCTACGGTTTGTTTCTCAGTCCTAAACGGAGTTTAATCTCATGCAGTTTCTGGTCCTACAAGCAAGAGTTGTTTTCTGCTAAGAAGAGTCACTATTGCGGTCCCATTGCCATACACAGTGCCAATAGCACTCGCGTCTCTTCCCAGCAAGTACAGTGTATTGGACTGAAGAGAAGCTACTGTTCTTGTCAGTTTCCTAAGCAGAGTTGAACTAGATATGGCCCGTGTGTGTAGGAAGCACAGTTCTTTTGTTCTGAGCAAGCTCACTGTTCTGGCCCTATAGGAAACACAGGATAGTAGAAGAGTGCTCTTTTCTCAAAAGCAGAGCGTGTTTCTTGTAAGGCGAGCTAACGTTTGTTTCCTAGTCCTAAACGGAGTTGAATCCCATGCAGTTTCTGGTCCTATCAGCAAGAGTTGTTTTCTGGTAAGGAAAGTCACTATTGTGCTCCCCTTGCCATACACAGTGCAAATAGCACTGGCGTCTGTTCCCAGCAAGTACAGTGTATTGGACTGAAGAGAAGCTACTGTTCTGATCAGTTTCCTAAGCAGAGTTGAACTAGATATGGCCCGTGTGTGTAGGAAGCACAGTTCTTTTGTTCTGAGAAAGCTCACTGTTCTGGCCCTATAGGAAACACAGGAGAGTAGAAGAGTGCTCTTTTCTCAAAAGCAGAGTGTGTTTCTTGGAAGGCGGTCTAGGATTTGTTTCCCAGTTCTAAACGGAGTTGAATCCCATGCAGTTTCTGGTCCTACGAGCAAGAGTTGTTTTCTGCTAAGAAGAGTCACTATTGCGCTCCCATTGCCATACACATTGGAAATAGAACTCGCGTCTGTTCCCAGGAACTACAGTGTATTGGACTGAAGAGAAGCTACTGTTCTTGTCAGTTTCCTGAGCAGAGTTGAACTAGATATGGCTCGTGTGTGTAGGAAGCACAGTTCTTTTGTTCTGAGCAAGCTCACTGTTCTGGCACTATAGGAAACACAGGAGAGTAGAAGAGTGCTCTTTTCTCAAAAGCAGAGTTCGTTTCTTGTAAGGCGATTTAGCGTTTGTTTCCCAGTCCTAAACGGAGTTGAATCCCATGCAGTTTCTGGTCCTACGAGCAAGCATTGTTTTCTGCTAAGAAGAGTCACTATTGCGCTCCCATTGCCATACACAGTGCAAATAGCACTCACGTCTGTTCCCAGCAAGTACAGTGTATTGGACTGAAGAGAAGCTACTGTTCTTGTCAGTTTCCTAAGCAGAGTTGAACTAGATATGGCCCGTGTGTGTAGGAAGCACAGTTCTTTTGTTCTGAGTATGCTCAATGTTCTGGCCCTTTAGGAAACACAGGAGAGTAGAAGAGTGCTCTTTTCTCAAAAGCAGAGTGTGTTTCTTGTAAGGCGAGCTAGCGTTTGTTTCCCAGTCCTAAACGGAGTTGAATGACATGCAGTTTCTGGTCGTACGAGCAAGAGTTGTTTTCTGCTAAGAAGAGACACTATTGCGATCCCATTGCCATACACAGTGCAAATAGCACTCGCGTCTGTTCCCAGCAAGTACAGGGTATTGGACTGAAGAGAAGCTACTGTTCTGATCAGTTACTTATGCAGAGCTGAAGTAGGTATGGCCCGTGTGTGTCGAAGCACAGTTCTTTTGATCTGATCAAGCTCACTGTTCTGGCCCTACAGGAAACACAGGAGAGTAGAAGAGTGCTCTTTTCTCAAAAGCAGAGCGTGTTTCTTGTAAGGCTACCTAGGGTTTGTTTCCCAGTCCTCAACGGAGTTTAATCTCATGCAGTTTCTGGTCCTACGAGCAAGAGTTGTTTTCTGCTAAGAAGAGTCACTATTGTGCTCCCATTGCCATACACAGTGCCAATAGCACTCGAATCTGTTCCCAGCAAGTACAGTGTATTGGACTGAAGAGAAGCTACTGTTCTTGTCAGTTTCCTAAGCAGAGTTAAACTAGATATGGCCCGTGTGTGTAGGAAGCACAGTTCTTTTGTTCTGAGCAAGCTCACTGTTCTGGCCCTATAGGAAACACAGGAGAGTAGAAGAGTGCTCTTTTCTCAAAAGCAGAGTGTGTTTCTTGCAAGATGAGCTTGCGTTTGTTTCCCAGTCCTAAACGGAGTTGAATCCCATGCAGTTTCTGGTCCTACGAGCAAGCGTTGTTTTCTGCTAAGAAGAGTCACTATTGCGCTCCCATTGCCATACACAGTGCAAATAGCACTCGCGTCTGTTCCCAGCAAGTACAGTGTATTGGACTGAAGAGAAGCTACTGTTCTTGTCAGTTTCCTAAGCAGAGTTGAACTAGATATGGCCCGTGTGTGTAGGAAGCACAGTTCTTTTGTTCTGAGCAAGCTCACTGTTCTGGCCCTATAGGAAACACAGGAGAGTAGAAGAGGGCTCTTTTCTCAAAAGCAGAGCATGTTTCTTGTAAGGCGAGCTAGCGTTTGTTTCCTAGTCCTAAACGGAGTTGAATCCCATGCAGTTTCTGGTCCTATCAGCAAGAGTTGTTTTCTGGTAAGGAAAGTCACTATTGTGCTCCCCTTGCCATACACAGTGGAAATAGCACTTGCGTCTGTTCCCAGCAAGTACAGTGTATTGGACTGAAGAGAAGCTACTGTTCTGATCATTTTCCTAAGCAGAGTTGAACTAGATATGGCCCATGTGTGTAGGAAGCACAGTTCTTTTGTTCTGAGAAAGGTCACTGTTCTGGCCCTATAGGAAACACAGGAGAGTAGAAGAGTGCTCTTTTCTCAAAAGCAGAGTGTGTTTCTTGTAAGGCGAGCTGGCTTTGTTTCCCAGTCCTAAACGGATTTAAATCCCACTCAGTTTCTGGTCCTGCGAGCAACAGTTGTTTTCTGGTAAGGAAAGTCACTATTGTTCTTCCTTTGCCATTCACAGTGGAAATAGCACTGGCGTCTGATCCCAGCAAGTACAGTATATTGGACTGAAGAGAAGCAACTGTTCTTGTTAGTTTCCTAAGCAGAGTTGAACTAGATATGGCCCGTGTGTGTAGGAAGCACAGTTCTTTTGTTCAGAGCAAGCTCACTGTTCTGGCCCTATAGGAAACACAGGAGAGTTAAGAGTGCTCTTTTCTCAAAAGCAGAGTTCGTTTCTTGTAAGGTGATCTAGCGTTTGTTTCCCAGTCCTAAACGGAGTTGAATGACATGCAGTTTCTGGTCCTACGAGCAAGCGTTGTTTTCTGCTAAGAAGAGTCACTATTGCGCTCCCATTGCCATACACAGGGCAAATAGCACTCGCGTCTGTTCCCAGCAAGTACAGTGTATTGGACGGAAGAGAAGCTACTGTTCTTGTCAGTTTCCTAAGCAGAGTTGAACTAGATATGGCCCGTGTGTGTAGGAAGCACAGTTCTTTTGTTCTGAGCAAGCTCACTGTTCTGGCCCTATAGGAAACACAGGAGAGTAGAAGAGGGCTCTTTTCTCAAAAGCAGAGCGTGTTTCTTGTAAGGCGAGCTAGCGTTTGTTTCGCAGTCCTAAACGGAGTTGAATCCCATGCAGTTTCTGGTCCCATGAGCAAGAGTTGTTTTCTGGTAAGGAAAGTCACTATTGTGCTCCCATTGCCATACACAGTGGAAATAGCACTCGCGTCTGTTCCCAGCAAGTACAGTGTATTGGACTGAAGAGAAGCTACTGTTCTTGTCAGTTTCCTAAGCAGAGTTGAACTAGATATGGCCCGTGTCTGTAGGAAGCACAGTTCTTTGGTTCTGAGCAAGCTCACTGTTCTGGCCCTATAGGAAACACAGGAGAGTAGAATAGTGCTCTTTTCTCAAAAGCAGAGTGTGTTTCTTGTAAGGCAAGATGGCGTTTGTTTCCCAGTCCTGAACGGATTTGAATCCCATGCAGTTTCTGGTCCTACGAGCAACAGTTGTTTTCTGGTAAGGAAAGTCACTATTGTGCTTCCTTTGCCATACACAGTGGAAATAGCACTCGCGTCTGTTCCCAGCAAGTACAGTGTATTGGACTGAAGAGAAGCAACTGTTCTTGTCAGTTTCCTAAGCAGAGTTGAACTAGATATGGCCCGTGTGTGTAGGAAGCACAGTTCTTTTGTTCTGAGCAAGCTCACTGTTCTGGCCCTTTAGGAAACACAGGAGAGTAGAAGAGTGCTCTTTTCTCAAAAGCAGAGTGCGTTTCTTGTAAGGCGATCTAGCATTTGTTTCCCAGTCCTAAACGGAGTTGAATGATATGCAGTTCCTGGTCCTACGAGCAAGAGTTGTTTTCTGCTAAGAAGAGTTACTATTGCACTCCCATTGCCATACACAGTGCCAATAGCACTCGCGTCTGTTCCCAGCAAGTACAGTGTATTGGACTGAAGAGAAGCTACTGTTCTTGTCAGTTTCCTAAGCAGAGTTGAACTAGATAAGGCCCGTGTGTGTAGGAAGCACAGTTCTTTTGTTCTGATCAAGCTCACTGTTCTGGCCCTATAGGAAACACAGGAGAGTAGATGAGTGCTCTTTTCTCAAAAGCAGAGTGCGTTTCTTGTAAGGCGAGCTAGCATTTGTTTCCCAGTCCTAAACAGAGTTGAATGACAATCAGTTTCTGTTCCTATGAGGAAGAGTTGTTTTCTGCTAAGAAGGGTCACTATTGCGCTCCCATTGCCATACACAGTGCCAATAGCACTCGCTTCTGTTCTCAGCAAGTACAGTGTATTGGACTGAAGTGAAGCTACTGTTCTTGTCAGTTTCCTAAGCAGAGTTGAACTAGATATGGCCCGTGTGTGTAGGAAGCACAGTTCTTTTGTTCTGAGCCAGCTCACTGTTCTGGTCCTATAGGAAACACAGGAGAGTAGAAGAGTGCTCTTTTCTCAATAGCAGAGTGTGTTTCTTGTAAGGCGAGCTAGGGTTTGTTTCCCAGTCCTCAACGGAGTTTAATCTCATGCAGTTTCTGGTCCTACGAGCAAGAGTTGTTTACTGGTAAGGAAAGTCACTATTGCGCTCCCTTTGCCATACAAAGTAGAAATAGCACTCGCGTCTGTTCCCAGCAACTACAGTGTATTGGACTGAAGAGAAGCTACTGTTCTTGTCAGTTTCCTAAGCAGATTTGAACTAGATATGGCCCGTGTGTGTAGGAAGCACAGTTCTTTTGTTCTGAGCAAGCTCACTGTTCTGGCCCTATAGGAAACACAGGAGAGTAGAAGAGTGCTCTTTTCTCAAAAGCAGAGTGTGTTTCTTGTAAGGCGAGCTAGCGTTTGTTTCCCAGTCCTAAACGGAGTTGAATGACATACAGTTTCTGGACCTATGAGGAAGAGTTGTTTTCTGCTAAGAAGAGTCACTATTGTGCTCCCATTGCCATACACAGTGCAAATAGCACTCGCGTCTGTTCCCAGCAAGTACAGTGTATTGGACTGAAGAGAAGCTACTGTTCTGATCAGTTACTTATGCAGAGCTGAAGTAGGTATGGCCCGTGTGTGTAGGAAGCACAGTTCTTTTGTTCTGATCAAGCTCACTGTTCTGGCCCTACAGGAAACACAGGAGAGTAGAAGAGTGCTCTTCTCTCAAAAGCAGAGTGTGTTTCTTGTAAGATGAGCTTGCGTTTGTTTCCCAGTCCTAAACGGAGTTGAATCCCATGCAGTTTCTGGTCCTACGAGCAAGCGTTGTTTTCTGCTAAGAAGAGTCACTATTGCGCTCCCATTGCCATACACAGTGCAAATAGCACTCGCGTCTGTTCCCAGCAAGTACAGTGTATTGGACTGAAGAGAAGCTACTGTTCTTGTCAGTTTCCTAAGCAGAGTTGAACTAGATATGGCCCGTGTGTGTAGGAAGCACAGTTCTTTTGTTCTGAACAAACTCACTGTTCTGGCCCTCTAGGAAACACAGGAGAGTAGAAGAGGGCTCTTTTCTCAAAAGCAGAGCGTGTTTCTTGTAAGGCGAGCTAGCGTTTGTTTCCTAGTCCTAAACGGAGTTGAATCCCATGCAGTTTCTGGTCCTATCAGCAAGAGTTGTTTTCTGGTAAGGAAAGTCACTATTGTGCTCCCCTTGCCATACACAGTGGAAATAGCACTTGCGTCTGTTCCCAGCAAGTACAGTGTATTGGACTGAAGAGAAGCTACTGTTCTGATCAGTTTCCTAAGCAGAGTTGAACTAGATATGTCCCATGTGTGTAGGAAGCACAGTTCTTTTGTTCTGAGAAAGCTCACTGTTCTGGCCCTATAGGAAACACAGGAGAGTAGAAGAGTGCTCTTTTCTCAAAAGCAGAGTGTGTTTCTTGTAAGGCGAGCTGGCGTTTGTTTCCCAGTCCTAAACGGATTTAAATCCCACTCAGTTTCTGGTCCTGCGAGCAACAGTTGTTTTCTGGTAAGGAAAGTCACTATTGTTCTTCCTTTGCCATTCACAGTGGAAATAGCACTCGCGTCTGTTCCCAGCAAGTACAGTATATTGGACTGAAGAGAAGCAACTGTTCTTGTCAGTTTCCTAAGCAGAGTTGAACTAAATATGGCCCGTGTGTGTAGGAAGCACAGTTCTTTTGTTCAGAGCAAGCTCACTGTTCTGGCCCTATAGGAAACACAGGAGAGTTAAGAGTGCTCTTTTCTCAAAAGCAGAGTTCGTTTCTTGTAAGGTGATCTAGCGTTTGTTTCCCAGTCCTAAACGGAGTTGAATGACATGCAGTTTCTGGTCCTACGAGCAAGCGTTGTTTTCTGCTAAGAAGAGTCACTATTGCGCTCCCATTGCCATACACAGGGCAAATAGCACTCGCGTCGGTTCCCAGCAAGTACAGTGTATTGGTCTGAAGAGAAGCTACTGTTCTGATCAGTTTCTTATGCAGAGCTGAAGTAGGTATGGCCCGTGTGTGTAGGAAGCACAGTTCTTTTGTTCTGATCAAGCTAACTGTTCTGGCCCTACAGGAAACACAGGAGAGTAGAAGAGTGCTCTTTTCTCAAAAGCAGAGTGTGTTTCTTGTAAGGCGAGCTAGGGTTTGTTTCCCAGTCCTCAACGGAGTTTAATCTCATGCATTTTCTGGTCCTACGAGCAAGAGTTGTTTACTGGTAAGGAAAGTCACTATTGCGCTCACTTTGCCATACATAGTGGAAATAACACTCGCGTCTGTTCCCAGCAACTACAGTGTATTGGACTGAAGAGAAGCTACTGTTCTTGTCACTTTCCTAAGCAGATTTGAACTAGATATGGCCCGTGTGTGTAGGAAGCACAGTTATTTTGTTCTGAGCAAGCTCACTGTTCTGGCCCTATAGGAAACACAGGAGAGTAGAAGAGTGCTCTTTTCTCAAAAACAGAGTGTGTTACTTGTAAGGCGGGCTAGGGTTTGTTTCCCAGTCCTAAACAGAGTTGAATCACATGCAGTTTCTGGTCCTACAAGCAAGGGTTGTTTTCTGCTAAGAAGAGTCACTATTGCGCTCCCATTGCCATACACAGTGCAAATAGCACTCGCGTCTGTTCCCTGCAAGTACAGTGTATTGGACTGAAGAGAAGCTGCCGTTCTTTTCAATTTCCTAAGCAGAGTTGAACTAGATATGGCCCGTGTGTGTAGGAAGCACAGTTCTTTTGTTCTGAGCAAGCTCACTGTTCTGGCTCTATAGGAAACACAGCAGAGTAGAAGAGTGCTCATTTCTCAAAAGCAGAGTTTGTTTCTTGTAAGGCGAGCTAGCGTTTGTTTCCCAGTCCTAAACGGAGTTGAATGACATGCAGTTTCTGGTCCTACGAGCAAGAGTTGTTTTCTGCTAAGAAGAGTCACTATTGCGCTCCCATTGCCATAAACAGTGCCAATAGCACTCGCGTCGGTTCCCAGCAAGTACAGTGTATTGGACTGAAGAGAAGCTACTGTTCTTGTCAGTTTCCTAAGCAGAGTTGAACTAGGTATGGCCCCTGTGTGTAGGAAGCACAGTTCTTTTGTTCTGACCAAGCTCACTGTTCTGGCCCTACAGGAAACACAGGAGAGTGGAAGAGTGCTCTTTTCTCAAAAGCAGAGTGTGTTTCTTGTAAGGCGATCTAGCATTTGTTTCCCAGTCCTAAACGGAGTTGAATGATATGCAGTTCCTGGTCCTACGAGCAAGAGTTGTTTTCTGCTAAGAAGAGTTACTATTGCACTCCCATTGCCATACACAGTGCCAATAGCACTCGCGTCTGTTCCCAGCAAGTACAGTGTATTGGACTGAAGTGAAGCTACTGTTCTTGTAAGTTTCCTAAGCAGAGTTGAACTAGATATGGCCCGTGTGTGTAGGAAGCACAGTTCTTTTGTTCTGATCAAGCTCACTGTTCTGACCCTATAGGAAACACAGGAGAGTAGAAGAGTGCTCTTATCTCAAAAGCAGAGTGTGTTTCTTGTAATGCGAGCTAGCGTTTGTTTCCCAGTCCTAAACGGAGTTGAATGACAATCAGTTTCTGGTCCTACGAGCAAGAGTTGTTTTCTGCTAAGAAGAGAAACTATTGCGATCCCATTGCCATACACAGTGCAAATAGCACTCGCGTCTGTTCCCAGCAAGTACAGTGTATTGGTCTGAAGAGAAGCTACTGTTCTGATCAGTTTCTTATGCAGAGCTGAAGTAGGTATGGCCCGTGTGTGTAGGAAGCACAGTTCTTTTGTTCTGATCAAGCTAACTGTTCTGGCCCTACAGGAAACACAGGAGAGTAGAAGAGTGCTCTTTTCTCAAAAGCAGAGTGTGTTTCTTGTAAGGCGAGCTAGGGTTTGTTTCCCAGTCCTCAACGGAGTTTAATCTCATGCAGTTTCTGGTCCTACGAGCAAGAGTTGTTTACTGGTAAGGAAAGTCACTATTGCGCTCCCTTTGCCATACAAAGTTTAAATAGCACTCGCGTCTGTTCCCAGCAACTACAGTGTATTGGACTGAAGAGAAGCTACTGTTCTTGTCAGTTTCCTAAGCAGATTTGAACTAGATATGGCCCGTGTGTGTAGGAAGCACAGTTCTTTTGTTCTGAGCAAGCTCACTGTTCTGGCCCTATAGGAAACACAGGAGAGTAGAAGAGTGCTCTTTTCTCAAAAACAGAGTGTGTTACTTGTAAGGCGGGCTAGGGTTTGTTTCCCAGTCCTAAACAGAGTTGAATCACATGCAGTTTCTGGTCCTACAAGCAAGGGTTGTTTTCTGCTAAGAAGAGTCACTATTGCGCTCCCTTTGCCATACACAGTGCAAATAGCACTCGCGTCTGTTCCCAGCAAGTACAGTGTATTGGACTGAAGAGAAGCTGCTGTTCTTTTCAATTTCCTAAGCAGAGTTGAACTAGATAATGCCCGTGTGTGTAGGAAGCACAGTTCTTTTGTTCTGAGCAAGCTCACTGTTCTGGCCCTATAGGAAACACAGCAGAGTAGAAGAGTGCTCATTTCTCAAAAGCAGAGTTTGTTTTTTGTAAGGCGAG
This sequence comes from Peromyscus eremicus, assembly GCF_949786415.1. Classification (NCBI taxonomy): domain Eukaryota; kingdom Metazoa; phylum Chordata; class Mammalia; order Rodentia; family Cricetidae; genus Peromyscus; species Peromyscus eremicus. The sequence goes on along the minus strand of NW_026734945.1, from coordinate 127,708 downwards.
CTAGCGTTTGTTTCCCAGTCCTAAACGGAGTTGAATGACATGCAGTTTCTGGTCCTACGAGCAAGAGTTGTTTTCTGCTAAGAAGAGTCACTATTGCGCTCCCATTGCCATAAACAGTGCCAATAGCACTCGCGTCGGTTCCCAGCAAGTACAGTGTATTGGACTGAAGAGAAGCTACTGTTCTTGTCAGTTTCCTAAGCAGAGTTGAACTAGGTATGGCCCCTGTGTGTAGGAAGCACAGTTCTTTTGTTCTGACCAAGCTCACTGTTCTGGCCTTACAGGAAACACAGAAGAGTAGAAGAGTGCTCTTTTCTCAAAAGCAGAGTGTGTTTCTTTTAAGGCGAGCTAGGGTTTGTTTCCCAGTCCTAAACGGAGTTTAATCTCATGCAGTTTCTGGTCCTACGAGCAAGAGTTGTTTTCTGCTAAGAAGAGTCACTATTGCGCTCCCATTGCCATACACAGTGCAAATAGCACTCGCGTCTGTTCCCAGCAATTACAGAGTATTGAACTGAAGAGAAGCTACTGTTCTTTTCAATTTCCTAAGCAGAGTTGAACTAGATATGGCCCGTGTGTGTAGGAAGCACAGTTCTTTTGTTCTGAGCAAGCTCACTGTTCTGGCCCTATAGGAAACACAGGAGAGTAGAAGAGTGCTCTTTTCTCAAAAGCAGAGTGCGTTTCTTGTAAGATGAGCTTGCGTTTGTTTCCCAGTCCTAAACGGAGTTGAATCCCATGCAGTTTCTGGTCCTACGAGCAAGCGTTGTTTTCTGCTAAGAAGAGTCACTATTGCGCTCCCATTGCCATACACAGTGCAAATAGCACTCGCGTCTGTTCCCAGCAAGTACAGTGTATTGGACTGAAGAGAAGCTACTGTTCTTGTCAGTTTCCTAAGCAGAGTTGAACTAGATATGGCCCGTGTGTGTAGGAAGCACAGTTCTTTTGTTCTGAACAAACTCACTGTTCTGGCCCTATAGGAAACACAGGAGAGTAGAAGAGGGCTCTTTTCTCAAAAGCAGAGCGTGTTTCTTGTAAGGCGAGCTAGCGTTTGTTTCCTAGTCCTAAACGGAGTTGAATCCCATGCAGTTTCTGGTCCTATCAGCAAGAGTTGTTTTCTGGTAAGGAAAGTCACTATTGTGCTCCCCTTGCCATACACAGTGGAAATAGCACTTGCGTCTGTTCCCAGCAAGTACAGTGTATTGGACTGAAGAGAAGCTACTGTTCTGATCAGTTTCCTAAGCAGAGTTGAACTAGATATGTCCCATGTGTGTAGGAAGCACAGTTCTTTTGTTCTGAGAAAGCTCACTGTTCTGGCCCTATAGGAAACACAGGAGAGTAGAAGAGTGCTCTTTTCTCAAAAGCAGAGTGTGTTTCTTGTAAGGCGAGCTGGCGTTTGTTTCCCAGTCCTAAACGGATTTAAATCCCACTCAGTTTCTGGTCCTGCGAGCAACAGTTGTTTTCTGGTAAGGAAAGTCACTATTGTTCTTCCTTTGCCATTCACAGTGGAAATAGCACTCGCGTCTGTTCCCAGCAAGTACAGTATATTGGACTGAAGAGAAGCAACTGTTCTTGTCAGTTTCCTAAGCAGAGTTGAACTAAATATGGCCCGTGTGTGTAGGAAGCACAGTTCTTTTGTTCAGAGCAAGCTCACTGTTCTGGCCCTATAGGAAACACAGGAGAGTTAAGAGTGCTCTTTTCTCAAAAGCAGAGTTCGTTTCTTGTAAGGTGATCTAGCGTTTGTTTCCCAGTCCTAAACGGAGTTGAATGACATGCAGTTTCTGGTCCTACGAGCAAGCGTTGTTTTCTGCTAAGAAGAGTCACTATTGCGCTCCCATTGCCATACACAGGGCAAATAGCACTCGCGTCGGTTCCCAGCAAGTACAGTGTATTGGTCTGAAGAGAAGCTACTGTTCTGATCAGTTTCTTATGCAGAGCTGAAGTAGGTATGGCCCGTGTGTGTAGGAAGCACAGTTCTTTTGTTCTGATCAAGCTAACTGTTCTGGCCCTACAGGAAACACAGGAGAGTAGAAGAGTGCTCTTTTCTCAAAAGCAGAGTGTGTTTCTTGTAAGGCGAGCTAGGGTTTGTTTCCCAGTCCTCAACGGAGTTTAATCTCATGCATTTTCTGGTCCTACGAGCAAGAGTTGTTTACTGGTAAGGAAAGTCACTATTGCGCTCACTTTGCCATACATAGTGGAAATAACACTCGCGTCTGTTCCCAGCAACTACAGTGTATTGGACTGAAGAGAAGCTACTGTTCTTGTCACTTTCCTAAGCAGATTTGAACTAGATATGGCCCGTGTGTGTAGGAAGCACAGTTATTTTGTTCTGAGCAAGCTCACTGTTCTGGCCCTATAGGAAACACAGGAGAGTAGAAGAGTGCTCTTTTCTCAAAAACAGAGTGTGTTACTTGTAAGGCGGGCTAGGGTTTGTTTCCCAGTCCTAAACAGAGTTGAATCACATGCAGTTTCTGGTCCTACAAGCAAGGGTTGTTTTCTGCTAAGAAGAGTCACTATTGCGCTCCCATTGCCATACACAGTGCAAATAGCACTCGCGTCTGTTCCCTGCAAGTACAGTGCATTGGACTGAAGAGAAGCTGCTGTTCTTTTCAATTTCCTAAGCAGAGTTGAACTAGATATGGCCCGTGTGTGTAGGAAGCACAGTTCTTTTGTTCTGAGCAAGCTCACTGTTCTGGCTCTATAGGAAACACAGCAGAGTAGAAGAGTGCTCATTTCTCAAAAGCAGAGTTTGTTTCTTGTAAGGCGAGCTAGCGTTTGTTTCCCAGTCCTAAACGGAGTTGAATGACATGCAGTTTCTGGTCCTACGAGCAAGAGTTGTTTTCTGCTAAGAAGAGTCACTATTGCGCTCCCATTGCCATAAACAGTGCAAATAGCACTCGCGTCGGTTCCCAGCAAGTACAGTGTATTGGACTGAAGAGAAGCTACTGTTCTTGTCAGTTTCCTAAGCAGAGTTGAACTAGGTATGGCCCCTGTGTGTAGGAAGCACAGTTCTTTTGTTCTGACCAAGCTCACTGTTCTGGCCCTACAGGAAACACAGGAGAGTGGAAGAGTGCTCTTTTCTCAAAAGCAGAGTGTGTTTCTTGTAAGGCGATCTAGCATTTGTTTCCCAGTCCTAAACGGAGTTGAATGATATGCAGTTCCTGGTCCTACGAGCAAGAGTTGTTTTCTGCTAAGAAGAGTTACTATTGCACTCCCATTGCCATACACAGTGCCAATAGCACTCGCGTCTGTTCCCAGCAAGTACAGTGTATTGGACTGAAGAGAAGCTACTGTTCTTGTCAGTTTCCTAAGCAGAGTTGAACTAGATAAGGCCCATGTGTGTAGGAAGCACAGTTCTTTTGTTCTGATCAAGCTCACTGTTCTGGCCCTATAGGAAACACAGGAGAGTAGATGAGTGCTCTTTTCTCAAAAGCAGAGTGCGTTTCTTGTAAGGCGAGCTAGCATTTGTTTCCCAGTCCTAAACAGAGTTGAATGACAATCAGTTTCTGTTCCTATGAGGAAGAGTTGTTTTCTGCTAAGAAGGGTCACTATTGCGCTCCCATTGCCATACACAGTGCCAATAGCACTCGCATCTGTTCCCAGCAAGTACAGTGTATTGGACTGAAGTGAAGCTACTGTTCTTGTAAGTTTCCTAAGCAGAGTTGAACTAGATATGGCCCGTGTGTGTAGGAAGCACAGTTCTTTTGTTCTGATCAAGCTCACTGTTCTGACCCTATAGGAAACACAGGAGAGTAGAAGAGTGCTCTTATCTCAAAAGCAGAGTGTGTTTCTTGTAAGGCGAGCTAGCGTTTGTTTCCCAGTCCTAAACGGAGTTGAATGACAATCAGTTTCTGGTCCTACGAGCAAGAGTTGTTTTCTGCTAAGAAGAGAAACTATTGCGATCCCATTGCCATACACAGTGCAAATAGCACTCGCGTCTGTTCCCAGCAAGTACAGTGTATTGGTCTGAAGAGAAGCTACTGTTCTGATCAGTTTCTTATGCAGAGCTGAAGTAGGTATGGCCCGTGTGTGTAGGAAGCACAGTTCTTTTGTTCTGATCAAGCTAACTGTTCTGGCCCTACAGGAAACACAGGAGAGTAGAAGAGTGCTCTTTTCTCAAAAGCAGAGTGTGTTTCTTGTAAGGCGAGCTAGGGTTTGTTTCCCAGTCCTCAACGGAGTTTAATCTCATGCAGTTTCTGATCCTACGAGCAAGAGTTGTTTACTGGTAAGGAAAGTCACTATTGCGCTCCCTTTGCCATACAAAGTGGAAATAGCACTCGCGTCTGTTCCCAGCAACTACAGTGTATTGGACTGAAGAGAAGCTACTGTTCTTGTCAGTTTCCTAAGCAGATTTGAACTAGATATGGCCCGTGTGTGTAGGAAGCACAGTTCTTTTGTTCTGAGCAAGCTCACTGTTCTGGCCCTATAGGAAACACAGGAGAGTAGAAGAGTGCTCTTTTCTCAAAAACAGAGTGTGTTACTTGTAAGGCGGGCTAGGGTTTGTTTCCCAGTCCTAAACAGAGTTGAATCACATGCAGTTTCTGGTCCTACAAGCAAGGGTTGTTTTCTGCTAAGAAGAGTCACTATTGCGCTCCCTTTGCCATACACAGTGCAAATAGCACTCGCGTCTGTTCCCAGCAAGTACAGTGTATTGGACTGAAGAGAAGCTGCTGTTCTTTTCAATTTCCTAAGCAGAGTTGAACTAGATATGGCCCGTGTGTGTAGGAAGCACAGTTCTTTTGTTCTGAGCAAGCTCACTGTTCTGGCCCTACAGGAAACACAGGAGAGTAGAAGAGTGCTCTTTTCTCAAAAGCAGAGTGTGTTTCTTTTAAGGCGAGCTAGGGTTTGTTTCCCAGTCCTAAACGGAGTTTAATCTCATGCAGTTTCTGGTCCTACGAGCAAGAGTTGTTTTCTGCTAAGAAGAGTCACTATTGCGCTCCCATTGCCATACACAGTGCAAATAGCACTCGCGTCTGTTCCCAGCAATTACAGAGTATTGAACTGAAGAGAAGCTACTGTTCTTTTCAATTTCCTAAGCAGAGTTGAACTAGATATGGCCCGTGTGTGTAGGAAGCACAGTTCTTTTGTTCTGAGCAAGCTCACTGTTCTGGCCCTATAGGAAACACAGGAGAGTAGAAGAGTGCTCTTTTCTCAAAAGCAGAGTGCGTTTCTTGTAAGGCGAGCTAGGGTTTGTTTCTCAGTCCTAAACGGAGTTTAATCTCATGCAGTTTCTGGTCCTACAAGCAAGAGTTGTTTTCTGCTAAGAAGAGTCACTATTGCGGTCCCATTGCCATACACAGTGCCAATAGCACTCGCGTCTCTTCCCAGCAAGTACAGTGTATTGGACTGAAGAGAAGCTACTGTTCTTGTCAGTTTCCTAAGCAGAGTTGAACTAGATATGGCCCGTGTGTGTAGGAAGCACAGTTCTTTTGTTTTGAGCAAGCTCCCTGTTCTGGCCCTATAGGAAACACATGAGAGAAGAAGAGTGCTCTTTTCTCAGAAGCAGAGCGTGTTTCTTGTAAGGCTAGCTAGGGTTTGTTTCCCAGTCCTCAACGGAGTTTAATCTCATGCAGTTTCTGGTCCTACGAGCAAGAGTTGTTTTCTGCTAAGAAGAGTCACTATTGTGCTCCCATTGCCATACACAGTGCCAATAGCACTCGAATCTGTTCCCAGCAAGTACAGTGTATTGGACTGAAGAGAAGCTACTGTTCTTGTCAGTTTCCTAAGCAGAGTTAAACTAGATATGGCCCGTGTGTGTAGGAAGCACAGTTCTTTTGTACTGAGCAAGCTCACTGTTCTGGCCCTACAGGAAACACAGGAGAGTAGAAGAGTGCTCTTTTCTCAAAAGCAGAGTGTGTTTCTTGTAAGATGAGCTTGCGTTTGTTTCCCAGTCCTAAACGGAGTTGAATCCCATGCAGTTTCTGGTCCTACGAGCAAGAGTTGTTTTCTGATAAGAAGAGTCACTATTGCGCTCCCATTGCCATTCACAGTGCAAATAGCACTCGCGTCTGTTCCCAGGAAGTACAGTGTATTGGACTGAAGAGAAGCTACTGTTCTTGTCAGTTTCCTAAGCAGAGTTGAACTAGATATGGCCCGTGTGTGTAGGAAGCACAGTTCTTTTGTTCTGAGCAAGCTCACTGTTCTGGCCCTATAGGAAACACAGGAGAGTAGAAGAGTGCTCTTTTCTCAAAATCAGAGCATGTTTCTTGTAAGGCGAGCTAGCGTTTGTTTCCTAGTCCTAAACGGAGTTGAATCCCATGCAGTTTCTGGTCCTATCAGCAAGAGTTGTTTTCTGGTAAGGAAAGTCACTATTGTGCTCCCCTTGCCATACACAGTGCAAATAGCACTGGCGTCTGTTCCCAGCAAGTACAGTGTATTGGACTGAAGAGAAGCTACTGTTCTGATCAGTTTCCTAAGAAGAGTTGAACTAGATATGGCCCGTGTGTGTAGGAAGCACAGTTCTTTTGTTCTGAGAAAGCTCACTGTTCTGGCCCTATAGGAAACAAAGGAGAGTAGAAGAGTGCTCTTTTCTCAAAAGCAGAGTGTGTTTCTTAGAAGGCGAGCTAGGATTTGTTTCCCAGTTCTAAACGGAGTTGAATCCCATGCAGTTTCTGGTCCTACGAGCAAGAGTTGTTTTCTGCTAAGAAGAGTCACTATTGCGCTCCCATTGCCATACACAGTGGAAATAGCACTCGCGTCTGTTCTTTGCAAGTACAGTGTATTGGACTGAAGAGAAGCTACTGTTCTTGTCAGTTTCCTAAGCAGAGTTGAACTAGATATGGCTCGTGTGTGTAGGAAGCACAGTTCTTTTGTTCTGAGCAAGCTCACTGTTCTGGCACTATAGGAAACACAGGAGAGTAGAAGAGTGCTCTTTTCTCAAAAGCAGAGTGCGTTTCTTGTAAGGCGAGCTAGCATTTGTTTCCCAGTCCTAAACGGAGTTGAATGACATGCAGTTTCTGGTCCTACGAGCAAGAGTTGTTTTCTGCTAAGAAGAGTCACTATTGCGCTCCCATTGCCATAAACAGTGCCAATAGCACTCGCGTCGGTTCCCAGCAAGTACAGTGTATTGGACTGAAGAGAAGCTACTGTTCTTCTCAGTTTCCTAAGCAGAGTTGAACTAGGTATGGCCCCTGTGTGTAGGAAGCACAGTTCTTTTGTTCTGACCAAGCTCACTGTTCTGGCCCTACAGGAAACACAGGAGAGTAGAAGAGTGCTCTTTTCTCAAAAGCAGAGTGTGTTTCTTGTAAGGCGAGCTAGGGTTTGTTTCCCAGTCCTAAACGGAGTTTAATCTCATGCAGTTTCTGGTCCTACGAGCAAGAGTTGTTTTCTGCTAAGAAGAGTCACTATTGCGCTCCCATTGCCATACACAGTGCAAATAGCACTGGCGTCTGTTCCCAGCAATTACAGAGTATTGAACTGAAGAGAAGCTACTGTTCTTTTCAATTTCCTAAGCAGAGTTGAACTAGATATGTCCCGTGTGTGTAGGAAGCACAGTTCTTTTGTTCTGAGCAAGCTCACTGTTCTGGCCCTATAGGAAACACAGGAGAGTAGAAGAGTGCTCTTTTCTCAAAAGCAGAGTGCGTTTCTTGTAAGGCGAGCTACGGTTTGTTTCTCAGTCCTAAATGGAGTTTAATCTCATGCAGTTTCTGGTCCTACAAGCAAGAGTTGTTTTCTGCTAAGAAGAGTCACTATTGCGGTCCCATTGCCATACACAGTGCCAATAGCACTCGCGTCTCTTCCCAGCAAGTACAGTGTATTGGACTGAAGAGAAGCTACTGTTCTTGTCAGTTTCCTAAGCAGAGTTGAACTAGATATGGCCCGTGTGTGTAGGAAGCACAGTTCTTTTGTTTTGAGCAAGCTCACTGTTCTGGCCCTATAGGAAACACAGGAGAGAAGAAGAGTGCTCTTTTCTCAGAAGCAGAGCGTGTTTCTTGTAAGGCTAGCTAGGGTTTGTTTCCCAGTCCTCAACGGAGTTTAATCTCATGCAGTTTCTGGTCCTACGAGCAAGAGTTTTTTTCTGCTAAGAAGAGTCACTATTGTGCTCCCATTGCCATACACACTGCCAATAGCACTCGAATCTGTTCCCAGCAAGTACAGTGTATTGGACTGAAGAGAAGCTACTGTTCTTGTCAGTTTCCTAAGCAGAGTTAAACTAGATATGGCCCGTGTGTGTAGGAAGCACAGTTCTTTTGTACTGAGCAAGCTCACTGTTCTTGCCCTACAGGAAACACAGGAGAGTAGAAGAGTGCTCTTTTCTCAAAAGCAGAGTGTGTTTCTTGTAAGATGAGCTTGTGTTTGTTTCCCAGTCCTAAACGGAGTTGAATCCCATGCAGTTTCTGGTCCTACGAGCAAGAGTTGTTTTCTGCTAAGAAGAGTCACTATTGCGCTCCCATTGCCATACACAGTGCAAATAGCACTCCCGTCTGTTCCCAGGAAGTACAGTGTATTGGACTGAAGAGAAGCTACTGTTCTTGTCAGTTTCCTAAGCAGAGTTGAACTAGATATGGCCCGTGTGTGTAGGAAGCACAGTTCTTTTGTTCTGAGCAAGCTCACTGTTCTGGCCCTATAGGAAACACAGGATAGTAGAAGAGTGCTCTTTTCTCAAAAGCAGAGCGTGTTTCTTGTAAGGCGAGCTAGCGTTTGTTTCCTAGTCCTAAACGGAGTTGAATCCCATGCAGTTTCTGGTCCTATCAGCAAGAGTTGTTTTCTGGTAAGGAAAGTCACTATTGTGCTCCCCTTGCCATACACAGTGCAAATAGCACTGGCGTCTGTTCCCAGCAAGTACAGTGTATTGGACTGAAGAGAAGCTACTGTTCTGATCAGTTTCCTAAGCAGAGTTGAACTAGATATGGCCCGTGTGTGTAGGAAGCACAGTTCTTTTGTTCTGAGAAAGCTCACTGTTCTGGCCCTATAGGAAACACAGGAGAGTAGAAGAGTGCTCTTTTCTCAAAAGCAGAGTGTGTTTCTTGGAAGGCGAGCTAGGATTTGTTTCCCAGTTCTAAACGGAGTTGAATCCCATGCAGTTTCTGGTCCTACGAGCAAGAGTTGTTTTCTGCTAAGAAGAGTCACTATTGCGCTCCCATTGCCATACACAGTGGAAATAGAACTCGCGTCTGTTCCCAGGAACTACAGTGTATTGGACTGAAGAGAAGCTACTGTTCTTGTCAGTTTCCTGAGCAGAGTTGAACTAGATATGGCTCGTGTGTGTAGGAAGCACAGTTCTTTTGTTCTGAGCAAGCTCACTGTTCTGGCACTATAGGAAACACAGGAGAGTAGAAGAGTGCTCTTTTCTCAAAAGCAGAGTTCGTTTCTTGTAAGGCGATTTAGCGTTTGTTTCCCAGTCCTAAACGGAGTTGAATGACATGCAGTTTCTGGTCCTACGAGCAAGCATTGTTTTCTGCTAAGAAGAGTCACTATTGCGCTCCCATTGCCATACACAGTGCAAATAGCACTCGCGTCTGTTCCCAGCAAGTACAGTGTATTGGACTGAAGAGAAGCTACTGTTCTTGTCAGTTTCCTAAGCAGAGTTGAACTAGATATGGCCCGTGTGTGTAGGAAGCACAGTTCTTTTGTTCTGAGTATGCTCAATATTCTGGCCCTTTAGGAAACACAGGAGAGTAGAAGAGTGCTCTTTTCTCAAAAGCAGAGTGTGTTTCTTGTAAGGCGAGCTAGCGTTTGTTTCCCAGTCCTAAACGGAGTTGAATGACATGCAGTTTCTGGTCGTACGAGCAAGAGTTGTTTTCTGCTAAGAAGAGACACTATTGCGATCCCATTGCCATACACAGTGCAAATAGCACTCGCGTCTGTTCCCAGCAAGTACAGGGTATTGGACTGAAGAGAAGCTACTGTTCTGATCAGTTACTTATGCAGAGCTGAAGTAGGTATGGCCCGTGTGTGTAGGAAGCACAGTTCTTTTGATCTGATCAAGCTCACTGTTCTGGCCCTACAGGAAACACAGGAGAGTAGAAGAGTGCTCTTTTCTCAAAAGCAGAGCGTGTTTCTTGTAAGGCTACCTAGGGTTTGTTTCCCAGTCCTCAACGGAGTTTAATCTCATGCAGTTTCTGGTCCTACGAGCAAGAGTTGTTTTCTGCTAAGAAGAGTCACTATTGTGCTCCCATTGCCATACACAGTGCCAATAGCACTCGAATCTGTTCCCAGCAAGTACAGTGTATTGGACTGAAGAGAAGCTACTGTTCTTGTCAGTTTCCTAAGCAGAGTTAAACTAGATATGGCCCGTGTGTGTAGGAAGCACAGTTCTTTTGTTCTGAGCAAGCTCACTGTTCTGGCCCTATAGGAAACACAGGAGAGTAGAAGAGTGCTCTTTTCTCAAAAGCAGAGTGTGTTTCTTGCAAGATGAGCTTGCGTTTGTTTCCCAGTCCTAAACGGAGTTGAATCCCATGCAGTTTCTGGTCCTACGAGCAAGCGTTGTTTTCTGCTAAGAAGAGTCACTATTGCGCTCCCATTGCCATACACAGTGCAAATAGCACTCGCGTCTGTTCCCAGCAAGTACAGTGTATTGGACTGAAGAGAAGCTACTGTTCTTGTCAGTTTCCTAAGCAGAGTTGAACTAGATATGGCCCGTGTGTGTAGGAAGCACAGTTCTTTTGTTCTGAGCAAGCTCACTGTTCTGGCCCTATAGGAAACACAGGAGAGTAGAAGAGGGCTCTTTTCTCAAAAGCAGAGCATGTTTCTCGTAAGGCGAGCTAGCGTTTGTTTCCTAGTCCTAAACGGAGTTGAATCCCATGCAGTTTCTGGTCCTATCAGCAAGAGTTGTTTTCTGGTAAGGAAAGTCACTATTGTGCTCCCCTTGCCATACACAGTGGAAATAGCACTTGCGTCTGTTCCCAGCAAGTACAGTGTATTGGACTGAAAAGAAGCAACTGTTCTTCTCAGTTTCCTAAGCAGAGTTGAACTAGATATGGCCCGTGTGTGTAGGAAGCACAGTTCTTTTGTTCTGAGCAAGCTCACTGTTCTGGCCCTTTAGGAAACACAGGAGAGTAGAAGAGTGCTCTTTTCTCAAAAGCAGAGTGCGTTTCTTGTAAGGCGATCTAGCATTTGTTTCCCAGTCCTAAACGGAGTTGAATGATATGCAGTTCCTGGTCCTACGAGCAAGAGTTGTTTTCTGCTAAGAAGAGTTACTATTGCACTCCCATTGCCATACACAGTGCCAATAGCACTCGCGTCTGTTCCCAGCAAGTACAGTGTATTGGACTGAAGAGAAGCTACTGTTCTTGTCAGTTTCCTAAGCAGAGTTGAACTAGATAAGGCCCGTGTGTGTAGGAAGCACAGTTCTTTTGTTCTGATCAAGCTCACTGTTCTGGCCCTATAGGAAACACAGGAGAGTAGATGAGTGCTCTTTTCTCAAAAGCAGAGTGCGTTTCTTGTAAGGCGAGCTAGCATTTGTTTCCCAGTCCTAAACAGAGTTGAATGACAATCAGTTTCTGTTCCTATGAGGAAGAGTTGTTTTCTGCTAAGAAGGGTCACTATTGCGCTCCCATTGCCATACACAGTGCCAATAGCACTCGCTTCTGTTCTCAGCAAGTACAGTGTATTGGACTGAAGTGAAGCTACTGTTCTTGTCAGTTTCCTAAGCAGAGTTGAACTAGATATGGCCCGTGTGTGTAGGAAGCACAGTTCTTTTGTTCTGAGCCAGCTCACTGTTCTGGTCCTATAGGAAACACAGGAGAGTAGAAGAGTGCTCTTTTCTCAATAGCAGAGTGTGTTTCTTGTAAGGCGAGCTAGGGTTTGTTTCCCAGTCCTCAACGGAGTTTAATCTCATGCAGTTTCTGGTCCTACGAGCAAGAGTTGTTTACTGGTAAGGAAAGTCACTATTGTGCTCCTTTTGCCATACAAAGTAGAAATAGCACTCGCGTCTGTTCCCAGCAACTACAGTGTATTGGACTGAAGAGAAGCTACTGTTCTTGTCAGTTTCCTAAGCAGATTTGAACTAGATATGGCCCGTGTGTGTAGGAAGCACAGTTCTTTTGTTCTGAGCAAGCTCACTGTTCTGGCCCTACAGGAAACACAGGAGAGTAGAAGAGTGCTCTTTTCTCAAAAGCAGAGTGTGTTTCTTGTAAGGCGGGCTAGGGTTTGTTTCCCAGTCCTAAACAGAGTTGAATCACATGCAGTTTCTGGTCCTACAAGCAAGGGTTGTTTTCTGCTAAGAAGAGTCACTATTGCGCTCCCATTGCCATACACAGTGCAAATAGCACTCGCGTCTGTTCCCTGCAAGTACAGTGTATTGGACTGAAGAGAAGCTGCTGTTCTTTTCAATTTCCTAAGCAGAGTTGAACTAGATATGGCCCGTGTGTGTAGGAAGCACAGTTCTTTTGTTCTGAGCAAGCTCACTGTTCTGGCCCTATAGGAAACACAGCAGAGTAGAAGAGTGCTCATTTCTCAAAAGCAGAGTTTATTTCTTGTAAGGCGAGCTAGCGTTTGTTTCCCAGTTATAAACGGAATTGAATCCCATGCAGTTTCTGGTCCTACGAGCAAGAGTTGTTTTCTCCTAAGAAGAGTCACTATTGTGCTCCCATTGCCATACACAGTGCAAATAGCACTCGCGTCGGTTCCCAGCAAGTACAGTGTATTGGACTGAAGAGAAGCTACTGTTCCTGTCAGTTTCCTAAGAAGAGTTGAACTAGATATGGCCCGTGTGTGTAGGAACCACAGTTCTTTTGTTCTGAGCAAGCTCATTGTTCTGGCCCTATAGGAAACACAGGAGAGTAGAAGAGTGCTCTTTTCTCAAAAGCAGAGTGCGTTTCTTGTAAGGCGAGCTAGCATTTGTTTCCCAGTCCTAAACGGAGTTGAATGACATGCAGTTTCTGGTCCTACGAGCAAGAGTTGTTTTCTGCAAGAACAGTCACTATTGCGCTCCCATTGCCATAAACAGTGCCAATAGCACTCGCGTCGGTTCCCAGCAAGTACAGTGTATTGGACTGAAGAGAAGCTACTGTTCTTGTCAGTTTCCTAAGCAGAGTTGAACTAGGTATGGCCCCTGTGTGTAGGAAGCATAGTTCTTTTGTTCTGACCAAGCTCACTGTTCTGGCCCTACAGGAAAAACAGGAGAGTAGAAGAGTGCTCTTTTCTCAAAAGCAGAGTGTGTTTCTTTTAAGGCGAGCTAGGGTTTGTTTCCCAGTCCAAAACGGAGTTTTATCTCATGCAGTTTCTGGTCCTACGAGCAAGAGTTGTTTTCTGCTAAGAAGAGTCACTATTGTGCTCCCATTGCCATACACAGTGCAAATAGCACTCGCGTCTGTTCCCAGCAAGTACAGAGTATTGAACTGAAGAGAAGCTACTGTTCTTTTCAATTTCCTAAGCAGAGTTGAACTAGATATGGCCCGTGTGTGTAGGAAGCACAGTTCTTTTGTTATGAGCAAGCTCACTGTTCTGGCCCTATAGGAAACACAGGAGAGTAGAAGAGTGCTCTTTTCTCAAAAGCAGAGTGCGTTTCTTGAAAGGCGAGCTAGGGTTTGTTTCTCAGTCCTAAACGGAGTTTAATCTCATGCAGTTTCTGGTCCTACAAGCAAGAGTTGTTTTCTGCTAAGAAGAGTCACTATTGCGCTCCCACTGCCATACACAGTGCAAATAGCACTCGCATCTGTTCCCAGCAAGTACAGTGTATTGGACTGAAGAGAAGCTACTGTTCTTGTCAGTTTCCTAAGCAGAGTTGAACTAGATATGGCCCGTGTGTGTAGGAAGCACAGTTCTTTTGTTCTGAGCAAGCTCACTGTTCTGGCCCTATAGGAAACACAGGAGAGTAGAAGAGTGCTCTTTTCTCAAAAGCAGAGTGTGTTTCTTGTAAGGCGAGCTAGCGTTTGTTTCCCAGTCCTAAACGGAGTTGAATGACATGCAGTTTCTGGTCCTATGAGGAAGAGTTGTTTTCGGCTAAGAAGAGTCACTATTGTGCTCCCATTGCCATACACAGTGCAAATAGCACTTGCGTCTGTTCCCAGCAAGTACAGTGTATTGGACTGAAGAGAAGCTACTGTTCTGATCAGTTACTTATGCAGAGCTGAAGTAGGTATGGCCCGTGTGTGTAGGAAGCACAGTTCTTTTGTTCTGATCAAGCTCACTGTTCTGGCCCTACAGGAAACACAGGAGAGTAGAAGAGTGCTCTTTTCTCAAAAGCAGAGCGTGTTTCTTGTAAGGCTACCTAGGGTTTGTTTCCCAGTCCTCAACGGAGTTTAATCTCATGCAGTTTCTGGTCCTACGAGCAAGAGTTGTTTTCTGCTAAGAAGAGTCACTATTGTGCTCCCATTGCCATACACAGTGCCAATAGCACTCGAATCTGTTCCCAGCAAGTACAGTGTATTGGACTGAAGAGAAGCTACTGTTCTTGTCAGTTTCCTAAGCAGAGTTAAACTAGATATGGCCCGTGTGTGTAGGAAGCACAGTTCTTTTGTTCTGAGCAAGCTCACTGTTCTGGCCCTATAGGAAACACAGGAGAGTAGAAGAGTGCTCTTTTCTCAAAAGCAGAGTGTGTTTCTTGCAAGATGAGCTTGCGTTTGTTTCCCAGTCCTAAACGGAGTTGAATCCCATGCAGTTTCTGGTCCTACGAGCAAGCGTTGTTTTCTGCTAAGAAGAGTCACTATTGTGCTCCCATTGCCATACACAGTGCAAATAGCACTCGCGTCTGTTCCCAGCAAGTACAGTGTATTGGACTGAAGAGAAGCTACTGTTCTTGTCAGTTTCCTAAGCAGAGTTGAACTAGATATGGCCCGTGTGTGTAGGAAGCACAGTTCTTTTGTTCTGAGCAAGCTCACTGTTCTGGCCCTTTAGGAAACACAGGAGAGTAGAAGAGTGCTCTTTTCTCAAAAGCAGAGTGCGTTTCTTGTAAGGCGATCTAGCATTTGTTTCCCAGTCCTAAACGGAGTTGAATGATATGCAGTTCCTGGTCCTACGAGCAAGAGTTGTTTTCTGCTAAGAAGAGTTACTATTGCACTCCCATTGCCATACACAGTGCCAATAGCACTCGCGTCTGTTCCCAGCAAGTACAGTGTATTGGACTGAAGAGAAGCTACTGTTCTTGTCAGTTTCCTAAGCAGAGTTGAACTAGATAAGGCCCGTGTGTGTAGGAAGCACAGTTCTTTTGTTCTGATCAAGCTCACTGTTCTGGCCCTATAGGAAACACAGGAGAGTAGATGAGTGCTCTTTTCTCAAAAGCAGAGTGTGTTTCTTGTAAGGCGAGCTAGCATTTGTTTCCCAGTCCTAAACAGAGTTGAATGACAATCAGTTTCTGTTCCTATGAGGAAGAGTTGTTTTCTGCTAAGAAGGGTCACTATTGCGCTCCCATTGCCATACACAGTGCCAATAGCACTCGCATCTGTTCTCAGCAAGTACAGTATATTGTACTGAAGTGAAGCTACTGTTCTTGTCAGTTTCCTAAGCAGAGTTGAACTAGATATGGCCCGTGTGTGTAGGAAGCACAGTTCTTTTGTTCTGATCAATCTCACTGTTCTGACCCTATAGGAAACACAGGAGAGTAGAAGAGTGCTCTTATCTCAAAAGCAGAGTGTGTTTCTTGTAAGGCGAGCTAGCTTTTGTTTCCCAGTCCTCAACGGAGTTTAATCTCATGCAGTTTCTGGTCCTACGAGCAAGAGTTGTTTTCTCCTAAGAAGAGTCACTATTGTGCTCCCATTGCCATACACAGTGCAAATAGCACTCGCGTCGGTTCCCAGCAAGTACAGTGTATTGGACTGAAGAGAAGCTACTGTTCCTGTCAGTTTCCTAAGAAGAGTTGAACTAGATATGGCCCGTGTGTGTAGGAACCACAGTTCTTTTGTTCTGAGCAAGCTCACTGTTCTGGCCCTATAGGAAACACAGGAGAGTAGAAGAGTGCTCTTTTCTCAAAAGCAGAGTGCGTTTCTTGTAAGGCGAGCTAGCATTTGTTTCCCAGTCCTAAACGGAGTTGAATGACATGCAGTTTCTGGTCCTACGAGCAAGAGTTGTTTTCTGCAAGAAGAGTCACTATTGCGCTCCCATTGCCATAAACAGTGCCAATAGCACTCGCGTCGGTTCCCAGCAAGTACAGTGTATTGGACTGAAGAGAAGCTACTGTTCTTGTCAGTTTCCTAAGCAGAGTTGAACTAGTATGGCCCCTGTGTGTAGGAAGCACAGTTCTTTTGTTCTGACCAAGCTCACTGTTCTGGCCCTACAGGAAAAACAGGAGAGTAGAAGAGTGCTCTTTTCTCAAAAGCAGAGTGTGTTTCTTTTAAGGCGAGCTAGGGTTTGTTTCCCAGTCCTAAACGGAGTTTAATCTCATGCAGTTTCTGGTCCTACCAGCAAGAGTTGTTTTCTGCTAAGAAGAGTCACTATTGTGCTCCCATTGCCATACACAGTGCAAATAGCACTCGCGTCTGTTCCCAGCAAGTACAGAGTATTGAACTGAAGAGAAGCTACTGTTCTTTTCAATTTCCTAAGCAGAGTTGAACTAGATATGGCCCGTGTGTGTAGGAAGCACAGTTCTTTTGTTCTGAGCAAGCTCACTGTTCTGGCCCTATAGGAAACACAGGAGAGTAGAAGAGTGCTCTTTTCTCAAAAGCAGAGTGCGTTTCTTGTAAGGCGAGCTAGGGTTTGTTTCTCAGTCCTAAACGGAGTTTAATCTCTTGCAGTTTCTGGTCCTACAAGCAAGAGTTGTTTTCTGCTAAGAAGAGTCACTATTGCGCTCCCACTGCCATACACAGTGCAAATAGCACTCGCATCTGTTCCCAGCAAGTACAGTGTATTGGACTGAAGAGAAGCTACTGTTCTTGTCAGTTTCCTAAGCAGAGTTGAACTAGATATGGCCCGTGTGTGTAGGAAGCACAGTTCTTTTGTTCTGAGCAAGCTCACTGTTCTGGCCCTATAGGAAACACAGGAGAGTAGAAGAGTGCTCTTTTCTCAAAAGCAGAGTGTGTTTCTTGTAAGGCGAGCTAGCGTTTGTTTCCCAGTCCTAAACATAGTTGAATGACATGCAGTTTCTGGTCCTATGAGCAAGAGTTGTTTTCTGCTAAGAAGAGTCACTATTGCGCTCCCATTGCCAGACACAGTGCCAATAGCACTCGCGTCTGTTCCCAGCAAGTACAGTGTATTGGACTGAAGAGAAGCTACTGTTCTTGTCAGTTTCCTAAGCAGAGTTGAACTAGATATGGCCCGTGTGTAAGAAGCACAGTTCTTTCGTTCTGAGCAAGCTCTCTGTTCTGGCCCTATAGGAAACACAGAAGAGGAGAAGAGTGCTCTTTTCTCAAAAGCAGAGTGCGTTTCTTGTAAGGCGAGCTAGCGATTGTTTCCCAGTCCTAAACGGAGTTGAATGACATGCAGTTTCTGGTCCTATGAGCAAGAGTTGTTTTCTGCTAAGAAGAGTCACGATTGTGCTCCCATTGCCATACACAGTTCCAAGAGCACTCGCGTCTGTTCCCAGCAAGTACAGTGTATTGGACTGAAGAGAAGCTACTCTTCTTGTCAGTTTCCTAAGCAGAGTTGAACTAGATATGGCCCGTGTGTGTAGGAAGCACAGTTCTTTTGTTGTGAGCAAGCTCACTGTTCTGGCCCTATAGGAAACACAGGAGAGTAGAAGAGTGCTCTTTTCTCAAATGCAGGATGCGTTTCTTGTAAGGCGAGCTAGCGTTTGTTTCCCAGTCCTAAATGGAGTTGAATGACATGCAGTTTCTGGTCCTACAATCAAGAGTTGTTTTCTGCTAAGAAGAGTCACTATTGTGCTCCCATTGCCATACACAGTGCAAACAGCACTCGCGTCTGTTCCCATCAAGTACAGTGTATTGGACTGAAGAGAAGCTACTGTTCTGATCAGTTTCTTAAGCAGAGCTGAAGTAGGTATGGCCCGTGTGTGTAGGAAGCACAGTTCTTTTGTTCTGATCAAGCTCACTGTTCTGGCCCTATAGGAAACACAGGAGAGTAGAAGAGTGCTCTTTTCTCAAAAGCAGAGTGTGTTTCTTGTAAGGTGAGCTATCGTTTGTTTCCCAGTCCTAAACGGAGTGAATCCCATGCAGTTTCTGGTCCTACCAGCAAGAGTTGTTTTCTGGTAAGGAAAGTCACTATTGCGCTCCCTTTGCCATATACAGTGGAAATAGCAATCGCGTCTGTTAACAGGAACTACAGTGTATTGGACTGAAGAGAAGCTACTGTTCTTGTCAGTTTCCTAAGCAGAGTTGAATTAGATATGGCCCGTGTGTAGGAAGCACAGTTCTTTTGTTCTGAGCAAGCTCACTGTTCTGGCCCTATAGGAAACACAGGAGAGTAGAAGAGTGCTCTTTTCTCAAAAGCAGAGTGTGTTTCTTGTAAGGCGAGCTGGCGTTTGTTTCCCAGTCCTAAACGGATTTAAATCCCATGCAGTTTCTGTTCCTGCGAGCAACTGTTGTTTTCTGGTAAGGAAAGTCACTATTGTTCTTCCTTTGCCATACACAGTGGAAATAGCACTCGCGTCTGTTCCCATCAACTACAGTGTATTGGACTGAAGAGAAGCAACTGTTCTTGTCAGTTTCCTAAGCAGAGTTGAACTAGATATGGCCCGTGTGTGTAGGAAGCACAGTTCTTTTGTTCTGAGCAAACTCACTGTTCTGGCCCTATAGGAAACACAGGAGAGTAGAAGAGTGCTCTTTTCTCAAAAGCAGAGTGTGTTTCTTGTAAGGCGGGCTAGGGTTTGTTTCCCAGTCCTAAACGGAGTTGAATCACATGCAGTTTCTGGTCCTACGAGCAAGAGTTGTTTTCTGGTAAGGAAAGTCACTATTGTGCTCCCTTTGCCATACACAGTGGAAATAGCACTCAGGTGTGTTTTCAGCAATACAGTGTATTGGACTGAAGAGAAGCTACTGTTCTGATCAGTTTCTCATGCAGAGCTGACGAAGGTATGGCCCATGTGTGTAGGAAGCACAGTTCTTTTGTTCTGAGCAAGCTCACTGTTCTGGCCCTATAGGAAACACAGGAGAGTAGAAGAGTGCTCTTTTCTCAAAAGCAGAGTGTGTTTCCTGTAAGGTGAGCTAGCATTTGTTTCCCAGTCCTAAATGGAGTTGAATGACATGGAGTTTCTGGTCCTACAAGCAAGAGTTGTTTTCTACTAAGAAGAGTCACTATTGCACTCCCATTGCCATACACAGTGCCAATAGCACTCGCGTCGGTTCCCAGCAAGTACAGTGTATTGGACTGAAGAGAAGCTACTGTTCTTGTCAGTTTCCTAAGCAGAGTTGAACTAGATATGGCCCCTGTGTGTGTAGGAAGCACAGTTCTTTTGTTCTGAGCAAGCTCACTGTTCTGGCCCTGTAGGAAACTCAGGAGAGTAGAAGAGTGCTCTTTTCTCAAAAGCAGAGTGTGTTTCTTGTAAGGCGAGCTGGCATTTGTTTCCCAGTTCTAAACGGATTTAAATCCCATGCAGTTTCTGGTCCTGCGAGCACCAGTTGTTTTCTGGTAAGGAAAGTCACTATTGTTCTTCCTTTGCCATACACAGTGGAAATAGCACTCGCGTCTGTTCCCAGCAACTACAGTGTATTGGACTGAAGAGAAGCTACTGTTCTGATCAGTTTCTTATGCAGACCTGAAGTAGGTATGGCCCGTGTGTGTAGGAAGCACAGTTCTTTTGTTCTGAGCAAGCTCACTGTTCTGGCCCTATAGGAAACACAGGAGAGTAGAAGAGTGCTCTTTTCTCAGAAGCAGAGTGTGTTTCTTGGAAGGCGAGCTAGGATTTGTTTCCCAGTTCTAAACGGAGTTGAATCCCATGCAGTTTCTGGTCCTACGAGCAAGAGTTGTTTTCTGCTAGGAAGAGTCACTATTGCGCTCCCATTGCCATACACAGTGCAAATAGCACTCGCGTCTGTTCTTAGCAAGTACAGTGTATTGGACTGAAGAGAAGCTACTGTTCTTGTCAGTTTCCTAAGCAGAGTTGAACTAGATATGGCTCGTGTGTGTAGGAAGCACAGTTCTTTTGTTCTGAGCAAGCTCACTGTTCTGGCACAATAGGAAACACAGGAGAGTAGAAGAGTGCTCTTTTCTCAAGAGCAGAGTTTGTTTCTTGTAAGGCGATTAGCGTTTGTTTCCCAGTCCTAAACGGAGTTGAATGACATGCAGTTTCTGGTCCTACGAGCAAGCGTTGTTTTCTGCTAAGAAGAGTCACTATTGCGCTCCCATTGCCATACACAGTGCAAATAGCACTCGCATCTGTTCCCAGCAAGTACAGTGTATTGGACTGAAGAGAAGCTACTGTTCTTGTCAGTTTCCTAAGCAGAGTTGAACTAGATATGGCCCGTGTGTGTAGGAAGCACAGTTCTTTTGTTCTGAGTATGCTCAATGTTCTGGCCCTTTAGGAAACACAGGAGAGTAGAAGAGTGCTCTTTTCTCAAAAGCAGAGTGTGTTTCTTGTAAGGCGAGCTAGCGTTTGTTTCCCAGTCCTAAACGGAGTTGAATCCAATGCAGTTTCTGGTCCTACGAGCAAGAGTTGTTTTCTGCTAAGAAGAGTCACTATTGCGGTCCCATTGCCATACACAGTGCCAATAGCACTCGCATCTGTTCCCAGCAAGTACAGTGTATTGGACTGAAGAGAAGCTACTGTTCTTGTCAGTTTCCTAAGCAGAGTTGAACTAGATATGGCCCGTGTGTGTAGGAAGCACAGTTCTTTTGTTCTGAGCAAGCTCACTGTTCTGGCCCTATAGGAAACACAGGAGAGTAGAAGAGTGCTCTTTTCTCAAAAGCAGAGTGTGTTTCTTGTAAGATGAGCTTGCGTTTGTTTCCCAGTCCTAAACGGAGTTGAATCCCATGCAGTTTCTGGTCCTACGAGCAAGAGTTGTTTTCTGCTAAGAAGAGTCACTATTGCGCTCCCATTGCCATACACAGTGCAAATAGACCTCGCGTCTGTTCCCAGCAAGTACAGTGTATTGGACTGAAGAGAAGCTACTGTTCTTGTCAGTTTCCTAAGCAGAGTTGAACTAGATATGGCTCGTGTGTGTAGGAAGCACAGTTCTTTTGTTCTGAGCAAGCTCACTGTTCTGGCACTATAGGAAACACAGGAGAGTAGAAGAGTGCTCTTTTCTCAAAAGCAGAGTTCGTTTCTTGTAATGCGATTAGCGTTTGTTTCCCAGTCCTAAACGGAGTTGAATGACATGCAGTTTCTGGTCCTACGAGCAAGCGTTGTTTTCTGCTAAGAAGAGTCACTATTGCGCTCCCATTGCCATACACAGTGCAAACAGCACTCGCATCTGTTCCCAGCAAGTACAGTGTATTGGACTGAAGAGAAGCTACTGTTCTTGTCAGTTTCCTAAGCAGAGTTGAACTAGATATGGCCCGTGTGTGTAGGAAGCACAGTTCTTTTGTTCTGAGTATGCTCAATGTTCTGGCCCTTTAGGAAACACAGGAGAGTAGAAGAGTGCTCTTTTCTCAAAAGCAGAGTGTGTTTCTTGTAAGGCGAGCTAGCGTTTGTTTCCCAGTCCTAAACGGAGTTGAATCCAATGCAGTTTCTGGTCCTACGAGCAAGAGTTGTTTTCTGCTAAGAAGAGTCACTATTGCGGTCCCATTGCCATACACAGTGCCAATAGCACTCGCGTCTCTTCCCAGCAAGTACAGTTTATTGGACTGAAGAGAAGCTACTGTTCTTGTCTGTTTCCTAAGCAGAGTTGAACTAGATATGGCCCGTGTGTGTAGGAAGCACAGTTCTTTTGTTTTGAGCAAGCTCACTGTTCTGGCCCTATAGGAAACACAGGAGAGTAGAAGAGTGCTCTTTTCTCAAAAGCAGAGCGTGTTTCTTGTAAGGCTAGCTAGGGTTTGTTTCCCAGTCCTCAATGGAGTTTAATCTCATGCAGTTTCTGGTCCTACGAGCAAGAGTTTTTTTCTGCTAAGAAGAGTCACTATTGCGCTCCCATTGCCATACACAGTGCCAATAGCACTCGAATCTGATCCCAGCAAGTACAGTGTATTGGACTGAAGAGAAGCTACTGTTCTTGTCAGTTTCCTAAGCAGAGTTAAACTAGATATGGCCCGTGTGTGTAGGAAGCACAGTTCTTTTGTTCTGAGCAAGCTCACTGTTCTGGCCCTACAGGAAACACAGGAGAGTAGAAGAGTGCTCTTTTCTCAAAAGCAGAGTGTGTTTCTTGTAAGATGTGCTTGCGTTTGTTTCCCAGTCCTAAACGGAGTTGAATCCCATGCAGTTTCTGGTCCTACGAGCAAGAGTTGTTTTCTGCTAAGAAGAGTCACTATTGCGCTCCCATTGCCATACACAGTGCAAATAGCACTCGCGTCTGTTCCCAGGAAGTACAGTGTATTGGACTGAAGAGAAGTTACTGTTCTTGTCAGTTTCCTAAGCAGAGTTGAACTAGATATGGCCCGTGTGTGTAGGAAGCACAGTTCTTTTGTTCTGAGCAAGCTCACTGTTCTGGCCCTATAGGAAACACAGGAGAGTAGAAGAGTGCTCTTTTCTCAAAAGCAGAGCGTGTTTCTTGTAAGGCGAGCTAGCGTTTGTTTCCTAGTCCTAAACGGAGTTGAATCCCATGCAGTTTCTGGTCCTATCAGCAAGAGTTGTTTTCTGGTAAGGAAAGTCACTATTGTGCTCCCCTTGCCATACACAGTGGAAATAGCACTTGCGTCTGTTCCCAGCAAGTACAGTGTATTGGACTGAAGAGAAGCTACTGTTCTGATGAGTTTCCTAAGCAGAGTTGAACTAGATATGGCCCGTGTGTGTAGGAAGCACAGTTCTTTTGTTCTGAGAAAGCTCACTGTTCTGGCCCTATAGGAAACACAGGAGAGTAGAAGAGTGCTCTTTTCTCAAAAGCAGAGTGTGTTTCTTGGAAGGCGAGCTAGGATTTGTTTCCCAGTTCTAAACGGAGTTGAATCCCATGCAGTTTCTGGTCCTACGAGCAAGAGTTGTTTTCTGCTAAGAAGAGTCACTATTGCGATCCCATTGCCATACACAGTGCAAATAGCACTCGCGTCTGTTCTTAGCAAGTACAGTGTATTGGACTGAAGAGAAGCTACTGTTCTTGTCAGTTTCCTAAGCAGAGTTGAACTAGATATGGCTCGTGTGTGTAGGAAGCACAGTTCTTTTGTTCTGAGCAAGCTCACTGTTCTGGCACTATAGGAAACACAGGAGAGTAGAAGAGTGCTCTTTTCTCAAAAGCAGAGTTCCTTTCTTGTAAGGCGATTTAGCGTTTGTTTCCCAGTCCTAAACGGAGTTGAATGACATGCAGTTTCTGGTCCTACGAGCAAGCGTTGTTTTCTGCTAAGAAGAGTCACTATTGCGCTCCCATTGCCATACACAGTGCAAATAGCACTCGCATCTGTTCCCAGCAAGTACAGTGTATTGGACTGAAGAGAAGCTACTGTTCTTGTCAGTTTCCTAAGCAGAGTTGAACTAGATATGGCCCGTGTGTGTAGGAAGCACAGTTCTTTTGTTCTGAGTATGCTCAATGTTCTGGCCCTTTAGGAAACACAGGAGAGTAGAAGAGTGCTCTTTTCTCAAAAGCAGAGTGTGTTTCTTGTAAGGCGAGCTAGCGTTTGTTTCCCAGTCCTAAACGGAGTTGAATCCAATGCAGTTTCTGGTCCTACGAGCAAGAGTTGTTTTCTGCTAAGAAGAGTCACCATTGCGGTCCCATTGCCATACACAGTGCCAATAGCACTCGCGTCTCTTCCCAGCAAGTACAGTGTATTGGACTGAAGAGAGGCTACTGTTCTTTTCAGTTTCCTAAGCAGAGTTGAACTAGATATGGCCCGTGTGTGTAGGAAGCACAGTTCTTTTGTTCTGAGCAAGCTCACTGTTCTGGCCTTATAGGAAACACAGGAGAGTAGAAGAGTGCTCTTTTCTCAAAAGCAGAGTGTGTTTCTTTTAAGGCGAGCTAACGTTTGTTTCCCAGTCCTAAAGGGAGTTGAATGACATGCAGTTTCTGGTCCTACGAGCAAGAGTTGTTTTCTGCTAAGAAGAGACACTATTGTGATCCCATTGCCATACACAGTGCAAATAGCACTCGCGTCTGTTCCCAGCAAGTACAGTGTATTGGTCTGAAGAGAAGCTACTGTTCTGATCAGTTTCTTATGCAGAGCTGAAGTAGGTATGGCCCGTGTGTGTAGGAAGCACAGTTCTTTTGTTCTGATCAAGCTCACTGTTCTGGCCCTACAGGAAACACAGGAGAGTAGAAGAGTGCTCTTTTCTCAAAAGCAGAGTGTGTTTCTTGTAAGGCGAGCTAGGGTTTGTTTCCCAGTCCTCAACGGAGTTTAATCTCATGCGGTTTCTGGTCCTACGAGCAAGAGTTGTTTACTGGTAAGGAAATTCACTATTGCGCTCCCTTTGCCATACAAAGTGGAAATAGCACTCACGTCTGTTCCCAGCAACTACAGTGTATTGGACTGAAGAGAAGCTACTGTTCTGATCAGTTTCTTATGCAGAGCTGAAGTAGGTATGGCCCCTGTGTGTAGGAAGCACAGTTCTTTTGTTCTGAGCAAGCTCACTGTTCTGGCCCTATAGGAAACACAGGAGAGTAGAAGAGTGCTCTTTTCTCAAAAGCAGAGTGTGTTTCTTGTAAGGCGAGCTAGCGTTTGTTTCCCAGTCCTAAACAGAGTTGAATGACAATCAGTTTCTGGTCCTATGAGGAAGAGTTGTTTTCTGCTAAGAAGAGTCACTATTGCGCTCCCATTGCCATACACATTGCCTATAGCACTCGCATCTGTTCCCAGCAAGTACAGTGTATTGGACTGAAGAGAAGCTACTGTTCTTGTCAGTTTCCTAAGCAGAGTTGAACTAGATATGGCCCGTGTGTGTAGGAAGCACAGTTCTTTTGTTCTGAGCAAGCTCACTGTTCTGGCCCTATAGGAAACACAGGAGAGTAGAAGAGTGCTCTTTTCTCAAAAGCAGAGTGTGTTTCTTGTAAGGCAAGCTAGCGTTTGTTTCCCAGTCCTAAACGGAGTTGAATGACATGCAGTTTCTGGTCCTACGAGCAAGAGTTGTTTTCTGCTAAGAAGAGTCACTATTGCGCTCCCATTGCCATACACAGTGCAAATAGCACTCGCGTCTGTTCCCAGCAAGTACAGTGTATTGGACTGAAGAGAAGCTACTGTTCTTATCAGTTTCTTATGCAGAGCTGAAGTAGTTATGTCCAGTGTGTGTAGGAAGCACAGTTCTTTTGTTCTGATCAAGCTCACTGTTCTGGCCCTACAGGAAACACAGGAGAGTAGAAGAGTGCTCTTTTCTCAAAAGCAGAGGGGGTTTCTTGTAAGGGGAGCTAGGGTTTCTTTCCCAGTCCTAAACGGAGTTTAATCTCATGCAGTTTCTGGTCCTACGGGCAAGAGTTGTTTTCTGCTAAGAAGAGTAACTATTGCGCTCCCATTGCCATACACAGTGCAAATAGCACTCGCGTCTGTTCCCAGCAAGTACAGTGTATTGGACTGAAGAGAAGCTACTGTTCTTTTCAATTTCCTAAGCAGAGTTTAACTAGATATGGCCCGTGTGTGTAGGAAGCACAGTTCTTTTGTTCTGAGCAAGCTCACTATTCTGGCCCTATAGGAAACACAGGAGAGTAGAAGAGTGCTCTTTTCTCAAAAGCAGAGTGCGTTTCTTGTAAGGCGAGCTAGGGTTTGTTTCCCAGTCCTAAACGGAGTTTAATCTCATGCACTTTCTGGTCCTACAAGCAAGAGTTGTTTTCTGCTAAGAAGAGTCACTATTTCGCTCCCACTGCCATACACAGTGCAAATAGCACTCGCATCTGTTCCCAGCAAGTACAGTGTATTGGCCTGAAGAGAAGCAACTGTTCTTGTGAGTTTCCTAAGCAGAGTTGAACTAGATATGGCCCCTGTGTGTAGGAAGCACAGTTCTTTTGTTCTGAGAAAACTCACTGTTCTGGCCCTATAGGAAACACAGGAGAGTAGAAGAGTGCTCTTTTCTCAAAAGCAGAGCGTGTTTCTTGTAAGGCGAGCTAGCATTTGTTTCCCAGTCCTAAACGGAGTTGAATCCCATGCAGTTTCTGGTCCTACGTGCAAGAGTTGTTTTCTGGTAAGGAAAGTCACTATTGTGCTCCCTTTGCCATACACAGTGGAAATAGAACTCGCGTCTGTTACCAGGAACTACAGTGTATTGGACTGAAGAGAAGCTACTGTTCTTGTCAGTTTTCTAAGAAGTGTTGAACTAGATATGGCCCGTGTGGGTAGGAAGCACAGTTCTTTTGTTCTGAGCAAGCTCACTGTTCTGGCCCTATAGGAAACACAGGAGAGTAGAAGAGTGCTCTTTTCTCAAAAGTAGAGTGTGTTTCTTGTAAGGCGATCTAGGGTTTGTTTCCCAGTCCTAAACGGAGTTTAATCCCATGCAGTTTCTGGTGCTACGAGCAAGCGTTGTTTTCTGATAAGAAGAGTCACTATTGCGCTCCCATTGCCATACACAGTGCAAATAGCACTCGCGTCTGTTCCCAGCAAGTACAGTGTATTGGACTGAAGAGAAGCTACTGTTCTTGTCAGTTTCCTAAGCAGAGTTGAACTAGATATGGCCCGTGTGTGTAGGAAGCACAGTTCTTTTGTTCTGAGCAAGCTCACTGTTCTGACCCTATAGGAAACACAGGAGAGTAGAGGAGTGCTCTTTTCTCAAAAGCAGAGTGTGTTTCTTGGAAGGCGAGCTAGGATTTGTTTCCCAGTTCTAAACGGAGTTGAATCCCATGCAGTTTCTGGTCCTACGAGCAAGAGTTGTTTTCTGCTAAGAAGAGTCACTATTGCGCTCCCATTGCCATACACAGTGCAAATAGCACTCACGTCTGTTCTTAGCAAGTACAGTGTATTGGACTGAAGAGAAGCTACTGTTCTTGTCAGTTTCCTAAGCAGAGTTGAACTAGATATGGCTCGTGTGTGTAGGAAGCACAGTTCTTTTGTTCTGAGCAAGCTCACTGTTCTGGCACTATAGGAAACACAGGAGAGTAGAAGAGTGCTCTTTTCTCAAAAGCAGAGTTCGTTTCTTGTAAGGCGATTAGCGTTTGTTTCCCAGTCCTAAACGGAGTTGAATGACATGCAGTTTCTGGTCCTACGAGCAAGCGTTGTTTTCTGCTAAGAAGAGTCACTATTGCGCTCCCATTGCCATACACAGTGCAAACAGCACTCGCATCTGTTCCCAGCAAGTACAGTGTATTGGACTGAAGAGAAGCTACTGTTCTTGTCAGTTTCCTAAGCAGAGTTGAACTAGATATGGCCCGTGTGTGTAGGAAGCACAGTTCTTTTGTTCTGAGTATGCTCAATGTTCTGGCCCTTTAGGAAACACAGGAGAGTAGAAGAGTGCTCTTTTCTCAAAAGCAGAGTGTGTTTCTTGTAAGGCGAGCTAGCGTTTGTTTCCCAGTCCTAAACGGAGTTGAATCCAATGCAGTTTCTGGTCCTACGAGCAAGAGTTGTTTTCTGCTAAGAAGAGTCACTATTGCGGTCCCATTGCCATACACAGTGCCAATAGCACTCGCGTCTCTTCCCAGCAAGTACAGTTTATTGGACTGAAGAGAAGCTACTGTTCTTGTCAGTTTCCTAAGCAGAGTTGAACTAGATATGGCCCGTGTGTGTAGGAAGCACAGTTCTTTTGTTTTGAGCAAGCTCACTGTTCTGGCCCTATAGGAAACACAGGAGAGTAGAAGAGTGCTCTTTTCTCAAAAGCAGAGCGTGTTTCTTGTAAGGCTAGCTAGGGTTTGTTTCCCAGTCCTCAACGGAGTTTAATCTCATGCAGTTTCTGGTCCTACGAGCAAGAGTTTTTTTCTGCTAAGAAGAGTCACTATTGCGCTCCCATTGCCATACACAGTGCCAATAGCACTCGAATCTGTTCCCAGCAAGTACAGTGTATTGGACTGAAGAGAAGCTACTGTTCTTGTCAGTTTCCTAAGCAGAGTTAAACTAGATATGGCCCGTGTGTGTAGGAAGCACAGTTCTTTTGTTCTGAGCAAGCTCACTGTTCTGGCCCTACAGGAAACACAGGAGAGTAGAAGAGTGCTCTTTTCTCAAAAGCAGAGTGTGTTTCTTGTAAGATGTGCTTGCGTTTGTTTCCCAGTCCTAAACGGAGTTGAATCCCATGCAGTTTCTGGTCCGACGAGCAAGAGTTGTTTTCTGCTAAGAAGAGTCACTATTGCGCTCCCATTGCCATACACAGTGCAAATAGCACTCGCGTCTGTTCCCAGGAAATACAGTGTATTGGACTGAAGAGAAGTTACTGTTCTTGTCAGTTTCCTAAGCAGAGTTGAACTAGATATGGCCCGTGTGTGTAGGAAGCACAGTTCTTTTGTTCTGAGCAAGCTCACTGTTCTGGCCCTATAGGAAACACAGGAGAGTAGAAGAGTGCTCTTTTCTCCAAAGCAGAGCGTGTTTCTTGTAAGGCGAGCTAGCGTTTGTTTCCTAGTCCTAAACGGAGTTGAATCCCATGCAGTTTCTGGTCCTATCAGCAAGAGTTGTTTTCTGGTAAGGAAAGTCACTATTGTGCTCCCCTTGCCATACACAGTGGAAATAGCACTTGCGTCTGTTCCCAGCAAGTACAGTGTATTGGACTGAAGAGAAGCTACTGTTCTGATGAGTTTCCTAAGCAGAGTTGAACTAGATATGGCCCGTGTGTGTAGGAAGCACAGTTCTTTTGTTCTGAGAAAGCTCACTGTTCTGGCCCTATAGGAAACACAGGAGAGTAGAAGAGTGCTCTTTTCTCAAAAGCAGAGTGTGTTTCTTGGAAGGCGAGCTAGGATTTGTTTCCCAGTTCTAAACGGAGTTGAATCCCATGCAGTTTCTGGTCCTACGAGCAAGAGTTGTTTTCTGCTAAGAAGAGTCACTATTGTGATCCCATTGCCATACACAGTGCAAATAGCACTCGCGTCTGTTCTTAGCAAGTACAGTGTATTGGACTGAAGAGAAGCTACTGTTCTTGTCAGTTTCCTAAGCAGAGTTGAACTAGATATGGCTCGTGTGTGTAGGAAGCACAGTTCTTTTGTTCTGAGCAAGCTCACTGTTCTGGCACTATAGGAAACACAGGAGAGTAGAAGAGTGCTCTTTTCTCAAAAGCAGAGTTCGTTTCTTGTAAGGCGATTTAGCGTTTGTTTCCCAGTCCTAAACGGAGTTGAATGACATGCAGTTTCTGGTCCTACGAGCAAGCGTTGTTTTCTGCTAAGAAGAGTCACTATTGCGCTCCCATTGCCATACACAGTGCAAATAGCACTCGCATCTGTTCCCAGCAAGTACAGTGTATTGGACTGAAGAGAAGCTACTGTTCTTGTCAGTTTCCTAAGCAGAGTTGAACTAGATATGGCCCGTGTGTGTAGGAAGCACAGTTCTTTTGTTCTGAGTATGCTCAATGTTCTGGCCCTTTAGGAAACACAGGAGAGTAGAAGAGTGCTCTTTTCTCAAAAGCAGAGTGTGTTTCTTGTAAGGCGAGCTAGCGTTTGTTTCCCAGTCCTAAACGGAGTTGAATCCAATGCAGTTTCTGGTCCTATGAGCAAGAGTTGTTTTCTGCTAAGAAGAGTCACCATTGCGGTCCCATTGCCATACACAGTGCCAATAGCACTCGCGTCTCTTCCCAGCAAGTACAGTGTATTGGACTGAAGAGAGGCTACTGTTCTTTTCAGTTTCCTAAGCAGAGTTGAACTAGATATGGCCCCTGTGTGTAGGAAGCACAGTTCTTTTGTTCTGAGCAAGCTCACTGTTCTGGCCCTATAGGAAACACAGGAGAGTAGAAGAGTGCTCTTTTCTCAAAAGCAGAGTGTGTTTCTTTTAAGGCGAGCTAACGTTTGTTTCCCAGTCCTAAAGGGAGTTGAATGACATGCAGTTCCTGGTCCTACGAGCAAGAGTTGTTTTCTGCTAAGAAGAGACACTATTGTGATCCCATTGCCATACACAGTGCAAATAGCACTCGCGTCTGTTCCCAGCAAGTACAGTGTATTGGTCTGAAGAGAAGCTACTGTTCTGATCAGTTTCTTATGCAGAGCTGAAGTAGGTATGGCCCGTGTGTGTAGGAAGCACAGTCCTTTTGTTCTGATCAAGCTCACTGTTCTGGCCCTACAGGAAACACAGGAGAGTAGAAGAGTGCTCTTTTCTCAAAAGCAGAGTGTGTTTCTTGTAAGGCGAGCTAGGGTTTGTTTCCCAGTCCTCAACGGAGTTTAATCTCATGCGGTTTCTGGTCCTACGAGCAAGAGTTGTTTACTGGTAAGGAAAGTCACTATTGCGCTCCCTTTGCCATACAAAGTGGAAATAGCACTCACGTCTGTTCCCAGCAACTACAGTGTATTGGACTGAAGAGAAGCTACTGTTCTGATCAGTTTCTTATGCAGAGCTGAAGTAGGTATGGCCCCTGTGTGTAGGAAGCACAGTTCTTTTGTTCTGAGCAAGCTCACTGTTCTGGCCCTATAGGAAACACAGGAGAGTAGAAGAGTGCTCTTTTCTCAAAAGCAGAGTGTGTTTCTTGTAAGGCGAGCTAGCGTTTGTTTCCCAGTCCTAAACAGAGTTGAATGACAATCAGTTTCTGGTCCTATGAGGAAGAGTTGTTTTCTGCTAAGAAGAGTCACTATTGCGCTCCCATTGCCATACACATTGCCTATAGCACTCGCATCTGTTCCCAGCAAGTACAGTGTATTGGACTGAAGAGAAGCTACTGTTCTTGTCAGTTTCCTAAGCAGAGTTGAACTAGATATGGCCCGTGTGTGTAGGAAGCACAGTTCTTTTGTTCTGAGCAAGCTCACTGTTCTGGCCCTATAGGAAACACAGGAGAGTAGAAGAGTGCTCTTTTCTCAAAAGCAGAGTGTGTTTCTTGTAAGGCGAGCTAGCGTTTGTTTCCCAGTCCTAAACGGAGTTGAATGACATGCAGTTTCTGGTCCTACGAGCAAGAGTTGTTTTCTGCTAAGAAGAGTCACTATTGCGCTCCCATTGCCATACACAGTGCAAATAGCACTCGCGTCTGTTCCCAGCAAGTACAGTGTATTGGACTGAAGAGAAGCTACTGTTCTTATCAGTTTCTTATGCAGAGCTGAAGTAGTTATGTCCAGTGTGTGTAGGAAGCACAGTTCTTTTGTTCTGATCAAGCTCACTGTTCTGGCCCTACAGGAAACACAGGAGAGTAGAAGAGTGCTCTTTTCTCAAAAGCAGAGTGTGTTTCTTGTAAGGGGAGCTAGGGTTTCTTTCCCAGTCCTAAACGGAGTTTAATCTCATGCAGTTTCTGGTCCTACGGGCAAGAGTTGTTTTCTGCTAAGAAGAGTAACTATTGCGCTCCCATTGCCATACACAGTGCAAATAGCACTCGCGTCTGTTCCCAGCAAGTACAGTGTATTGGACTGAAGAGAAGCTACTGTTCTTTTCAATTTCCTAAGCAGAGTTTAACTAGATATGGCCCGTGTGTGTAGGAAGCACAGTTCTTTTGTTCTGAGCAAGCTCACTATTCTGGCCCTATAGGAAACACAGGAGAGTAGAAGAGTGCTCTTTTCTCAAAAGCAGAGTGCGTTTCTTGTAAGGCGAGCTAGGGTTTGTTTCCCAGTCCTAAACGGAGTTTAATCTCATGCACTTTCTGGTCCTACAAGCAAGAGTTGTTTTCTGCTAAGAAGAGTCACTATTTCGCTCCCACTGCCATACACAGTGCAAATAGCACTCGCATCTGTTCCCAGCAAGTACAGTGTATTGGCCTGAAGAGAAGCAACTGTTCTTGTGAGTTTCCTAAGCAGAGTTGAACTAGATATGGCCCCTGTGTGTAGGAAGCACAGTTCTTTTGTTCTGAGAAAACTCACTGTTCTGGCCCTATAGGAAACACAGGAGAGTAGAAGAGTGCTCTTTTCTCAAAAGCAGAGCGTGTTTCTTGTAAGGCGAGCTAGCGTTTGTTTCCCAGTCCTAAACGGAGTTGAATCCCATGCAGTTTCTGGTCCTACGTGCAAGAGTTGTTTTCTGGTAAGGAAAGTCACTATTGTGCTCCCTTTGCCATACACAGTGGAAATAGAACTCGCGTCTGTTACCAGGAACTACAGTGTATTGGACTGAAGAGAAGCTACTGTTCTTGTCAGTTTTCTAAGAAGTGTTGAACTAGATATGGCCCGTGTGGGTAGGAAGCACAGTTCTTTTGTTCTGAGCAAGCTCACTGTTCTGGCCCTAAAGGAAACACAGGAGAGTAGAAGAGTGCTCTTTTCTCAAAAGTAGAGTGTGTTTCTTGTAAGGCGATCTAGGGTTTGTTTCCCAGTCCTAAACGGAGTTTAATCCCATGCAGTTTCTGGTGCTACGAGCAAGCGTTGTTTTCTGATAAGAAGAGTCACTATTGCGCTCCCATTGCCATACACAGTGCAAATAGCACTCGCGTCTGTTCCCAGCAAGTACAGTGTATTGGACTGAAGAGAAGCTACTCTTCTTGTCAGTTTCCTAAGCAGAGTTGAACTAGATATGGCCCGTGTGTGTAGGAAGCACAGTTCTTTTGTTCTGAGCAAGCTCACTGTTCTGACCCTATAGGAAACACAGGAGAGTAGAGGAGTGCTCTTTTCTCAAAAGCAGAGTGTGTTTCTTGTAAGGCGAGCTATCGTTTGTTTCCCAGTCCTAAACGGAGTGAATCCCATGCAGTTTCTGGTCCTACGAGCAAGAGTTGTTTTCTGCTAGAAGAGTCACTATTGCGCTCCCTTTGCCATATACAGTGGAAATAGCACTCGCGTCTGTTAACAGGAACTACAGTGTATTGGACTGAAGAGAAGCTACTGTTATTGTCAGTTTCCTAAGCAGAGTTGAATTAGATATGGCCCGTGTGTAGGAAGCACAGTTCTTTTGTTCTGAGCAAGCTCAATGTTCTGGCCCTTTTGGAAACACAGGAGAGTAGAAGAGTGCTCTTTTCTCAAAAGCAGAGTGTGTTTCTTGTAAGGCGAGCTAGTGTTTGATTTCCAGTTATAAACGGAGTTGAATCCCATGCAGTTTCTGGTCCTACGTGCAAGAGTTGTTTTCTGCTAAGAAGAGTCACTATTGCGCTCCCATTGCCATACACAGTGCAAATAGCACTCGAGTCGGTTCCCAGCAAGTACAGTGTATTGGACTGTAGAGAAGCTACTGTTCTTGTCAGTTTCCTAAGCAGAGTTGAACTAGATATGGCCCTTGTGTGTAGGAAGCACAGTTCTTTTGTTCTGAGCAAGCTCACTGTTCTGGCCCTATAGGAAACACAGGAGAGTAGAAGAGTGCTCTTTTCTCAAAAGCAGAGTGTGTTTCTTGTAAGGCGAGCTGGTGTTTGTTTCCCAGTCCTAAACGGATTTGAATCCCATGCAGTTTCTGGTCCTGCGAGCAACAGTTGTTTTCTGGTAAGGAAAGTCACTATTGTTCTTCCTTTGCCATACACAGTGGAAATAGCACTCGCGTCTGTTCCCAGCAACTACAGTGTATTGGACTGAAGAGAAGCAACTGTTCTTCTCAGTTTCCTAAGCAGAGTTGAACTAGATATGGCCCGTGTGTGTAGGAAGCACAGTTCTTTTGTTCTGAGCAAGCTCACTGTTCTGGCCCTATAGGAAACACAGGAGAGTAGAAGAGTGCTCTTTTCTCAAAAGCAGAGTGTGTTTCTTGTAAGGCGAGCTAGCGTTTGTTTCCCAGTCCTAAACAGAGTTGAATGACAATCAGTTTCTGGTCCTATGAGGAAGAGTTGTTTTCTGCTAAGAAGAGTCACTATTGCGCTCCCATTGCCATACACAGTGCCTATAGCACTCGCATCTGTTCCCAGCAAGTACAGTGTATTGGACTGAAGAGAAGCTACTGTTCTTGTCAGTTTCCTAAGCAGAGTTGAACTAGATATGGCCCGTGTGTGTAGGAAGCACAGTTCTTTTGTTCTGAGCAAGCTCACTGTTCTGGCCCTGTAGGAAACACAGGAGAGTAGAAGAGTGCTCTTTTCTCAAAAGCAAAGTGTGTTTCTTGTAAGGCGAGCTAGCGTTTGTTTCCCAGTCCTAAACGGAGTTGAATGACATGCAGTTTCTGGTCCTACGAGCAAGAGTTGTTTTCTGCTAAGAAGAGTCACTATTGCGCTCCCATTGCCATACACAGTGCAAATAGCACTGGCGTCTGTTCCCAGCAAGTACAGTGTATTGGACTGAAGAGAAGCTACTGTTCTTATCAGTTTCTTATGCAGAGCTGAAGTAGTTATGTCCAGTGTGTGTAGGAAGCACAGTTCTTTTGTTCTGATCAAGCTCACTGTTCTGGCCCTACAGGAAACACAGGAGAGTAGAAGAGTGCTCTTTTCTCAAAAGCAGAGTGTGTTTCTTGTAAGGGGAGCTAGGGTTTGTTTCCCAGTCCTAAACGGAGTTTAATCTCATGCAATTTCTGGTCCTACGGGCAAGAGTTGTTTTCTGCTAAGAAGAGTAACTATTGCGCTCCCATTGCCATACACAGTGCAAATAGCACTCGCGTCTGTTCCCAGCAATTACAGTGTATTGGACTGAAGAGAAGCTACTGTTCTTTTCAATTTCCTAAGCAGAGTTTAACTAGATATGGCCCGTGTGTGTAGGAAGCACAGTTCTTTTGTTCTGAGCAAGCTCACTATTCTGGCCCTATAGGAAACACAGGAGAGTAGAAGAGTGCTCTTTTCTCAAAAGCAGAGTGCGTTTCTTGTAAGGCGAGCTAGGGTTTGTTTCCCAGTCCTAAACGGAGTTTAATCTCATGCACTTTCTGGTCCTACAAGCAAGAGTTGTTTTCTGCTAAGAAGAGTCACTATTTCGCTCCCACTGCCATACACAGTGCAAATAGTACTCGCATCTGTTCCCAGCACATACAGTGTATTGGCCTGAAGAGAAGCAACTGTTCTTGTCAGTTTCCTAAGCAGAGTTGAACTAGATATGGCCCCTGTGTGTAGGAAGCACAGTTCTTTTGTTCTGAGAAAACTCACTGTTCTGGCCCTATAGGAAACACAGGAGAGTAGAAGAGTGCTCTTTTCTCAAAAGCAGAGCGTGTTTCTTGTAAGGCGAGCTAGCATTTGTTTTCCAGTCCTAAACGGAGTTGAATCCCATGCAGTTTCTGGTCCTACGTGCAAGAGTTGTTTTCTGGTAAGGAAAGTCACTATTGTGCTCCCTTTGCCATACACAGTGGAAATAGCACTCAGGTGTGTTTTCAGCAATACAGTGTATTGGACTGAAGAGAAGCTACTGTTCTGATCAGTTTCTTATGCAGAGCTGAAGTAGGTATGGCCCATGTGTGTAGGAAGCACAGTTCATTTGTTCTGAGCAAGCTCACTGTTCTGGCCCTACAGGAAACACAGGAGAGTAGAAGAGTGCTCTTTTCTCAAAAGCAGAGTGTGTTTCCTGTAAGGCTAGCTAGCGTTTGTTTCCCAGTCCTAAATGGAGTTGAATGACATGCAGTTTCTGGTCCTATGAGCAAGAGTTGTTTTCTACTAAGAAGAGTCACTATTGCGCTCCCATTGCCATACACAGTGCCAATATCACTCGCGTCTGTTCCCAGCAAGTACAGTGTATTGGACTGAAGAGAAGCTACTGTTCTTGTCAGTTTCCTAAGCAGAGTTGAACTAGATATGGCCCGTGTGTGTAGGAAGCACAGTTCTTTTGTTCTGAGTATGCTCAATGTTCTGGCCCTATAGGAAACACAAGAGAGTAGAAGAGTGCTCTTTTCTCAAAAGCAGAGTGTGTTTCTTGTAAGGCGAGCTAGCATTTGTTTCCCAGTCCTAAACGGAGTTTAATCCCATGCAGTTTCTGGTGCTACGAGCAAGCGTTGTTTTCTGATAAGAAGAGTCACTATTGCGCTCTCCATTGCCGTACACAGTGCAAATAGCACTCGCGTCTGTTCCCAGCAAGTACAGTGTATTGGACTGAAGAGAAGCTACTGTTCTTGTCAGTTTCCTAAGCAGAGTTGAACTAGATATGGCCCGTGTGTGTAGGAAGCACAGTTCTTTTGTTCTGAGTATGCTCAATGTTCTGGCCCTATAGGAAACACAGGAGATTAGAAGAGTGCTCTTTTCTCAAAAGCAGAGTGTGTTTCTTGTAAGGCGAGCTAGCGTTTGTTTCCCAGTCCTAAACGGAGTTGAATGACTTGCAGTTTCTGGTCCTACGAGCAAGTGTTTTTTTCTGCTAAGAAGAGTCACTATTGCGGTCCCATTGCCATACACAGTGCCAATAGCACTCGCGTCTCTTCCCAGCAAGTACAGTGTATTGGACTGAAGAGAAGCTACTGTTCTTTTCAGTTTCCTAAGAAGAGTTGAACTAGATATGGCCCGTGTGTGTAGGAAGCACAGTTCTTTTGTTCTGAGCAAGCTCACTGTTCTGGCCCTATAGGAAACACAGGAGAGTAGAAGAGTGCTCTTTTCTCAAAAGCAGAGTGTGTTTCTTGTAAGGCGAGCTAGCGTTTGTTTCCCAGTCCTAAAAGGAGTTTAATCCCATGCAGTTTCTGGTGCGACGAGCAAGCGTTGTTTTCTGATAAGAAGAGTCACTATTGTGCTCCCATTGCCATACACAGTGCAAATAGCACTCGCGTCTCTTCCCAGCAAGTACAGTGTATTGGACTGAAGAGAAGCTACTGTTCTTGTCAGTTTCCTAAGCAGAGTTGAACTAGATATGGCCCGTGTGTGTAGGAAGCACAGTTCTTTTGTTCTGAGCAAGCTCACTGTTCTGACCCTATAGGAAACACAGGAGTGTAGAAGAGTGCTCTTTTCTCAAAAGCAGAGTGTGTTTCTTGTAAGGCGAGCTACGTTCGTTTCCCAGTCCTAAACGGAGTGAATCCCATGCAGTTTCTGGTCCTACGAGCAAGAGTTGTTTTCTGCTAGAAGAGTCACTATTACGCTCCCATTGCCATACACAGTGCTAATAGCACTCGCGTCGATTCCCAGCAAGTACAGTGTATTGGACTGAAGAGAAGCTACTGTTATTGTCATTTTCCTAAGCAGAGTTGAATTAGATATGGCCCGTGTGTAGGAAGCACAGTTCTTTTGTTCTGAGCAAGCTCACTGTTCTGGCCCTATAGGAAACACAGGAGAGTAGAAGAGTGCTCTTTTCTCAAAAGCAGAGTGTGTTTCTTATAAGGCGAGCTAGCGTTTGTTTCCCAGTCCTAAAGGGAGTTGAATGACATGCAGTTTCTGGTCCTACGAGCAAGAGTTGTTTTCTGCTAAGAAGAGTCACTATTGCGCTCCCATTGCCATACACAGTACAAATAGCACTGGCGTCGGTTCCCAGCAAGTACAGTGTATTGGACTGTAGAGAAGCTACTGTTCTTGTCAGTTTCCTAAGCAGAGTTGAACTAGATATGGCCCGTGTGTGTAGGAAGCACAGTTCTTTTGTTCAGAGCAAGCTCACTCTTCTGGCCCTATAGGAAACACAGGAGAGTAGAAGAGTGCTCTTTTCTCAAAAGCAGAGTGTGTTTCTTGTAAGGCGAGCTGGCGTTTGTTTCCCAGTCCTAAATGGAGTTGAATCCCATGCAGTTTCTGGTGCGACGAGCAAGCGTTGTTTTCTGCTAAGAAGAGTCACTATTGCGCTCCCATTGCCATACACAGTGCAAATAGCACTCGCGTCTCTTCCCAGCAAGTACAGTGTATTGGACTGAAGAGAAGCTACTGTTCTTGTCAGTTTCCTAAGCAGAGTTGAACTAGATATGGCCCGTGTGTGTAGGAAGCACAGTTCTTTTGTTCTGAGCAAGCTCACTGTTCTGACCCTATAGGAAACACAGGAGTGTAGAAGAGTGCTCTTTTCTCAAAAGCAGAGTGTGTTTCTTGTAAGGCGAGCTACGTTCGTTTCCCAGTCCTAAACGGAGTGAATCCCATGCAGTTTCTGTCCTACGAGCAAGAGTTGTTTTCTGCTAGAAGAGTCACTATTATGCTCCAATTGCCATACACAGTGCAAATAGCACTCGCGTCGATTCCCAGCAAGTACAGTGTATTGGACTGAAGAGAAGCTACTGTTATTGTCATTTTCCTAAGCAGAGTTGAATTAGATATGGCCCGTGTGTAGGAAGCACAGTTCTTTTGTTCTGAGCAAGCTCACTGTTCTGGCCCTATAGGAAACACAGGAGAGTAGAAGAGTGCTCTTTTCTCAAAAGCAGAGTGTGTTTCTTGTAAGGCGAGCTAGCGTTTGTTTCCCAGTCCTAAACGGAGTTGAATCCCATGCCGTTTCTGGTCCTACGAGCAAGAGTTGTTTTCTGCTAAGAAGAGTCACAATTGCGCTCCCATTGTCATACACAGTGCAAATAGCACTCACCTCTATTCCCAGCAAGTACAGTGTATTGGACAGAAGAGAAGCTACTGTTCTGATCAGTTTCCTAAGCAGAGTTGAACTAGATATGGCCCGTGTGTAGGAAGCACAGTTCTTTTGTTCTGAGCAAGCTCACTGTTCTGGCCCTATAGGAAACACAGAAGAGTAGAAGAGTGCTCTTTTCTCAAAAGCATAGTGTGTTTCTTGTAAGGCGAGCTAGCGTTTGTTTCCCAGTCCTAAACGGAGTTGAATCCCAGGCAGTTTCTGGTCCTACGAGCAAGAGTTGTTTTCTGCTAAGAAGAGTCACTATTGCGCTCCCATTGCCATACACAGTGCAAATAGCACTCCCGTCTGTTCCCAGCAAGTACAGTGTATTGGACTGAAGAGAAGCTACTGTTCTTGTCAGTTTCCTAAGCAGAGTTAAACTAGATATGGCCCGTGTGTGTAGGAAGCACAGTTCTTTTGTTGTGAGCAAGCTCACTGTTCTGGCCCTATAGGAAACACAGGAGAGTAGAAGAGTGCTCTTTTCTCAAAAGCAGAGTGTGTTTCTTGTAAGGCGAGCTAGCCTTTGTTTCCCAGTCCTAAACGGAGTTGAATGACATGCAGTTTCTGGTCCTACGAGCAAGAGTTGTTTTTTGCTAAGAAGAGTCACTATTGCGCTCCCATTGCCATACACAGTGCCAATAGCACTGGCGTCTGTTCCCAGCAAGTACAGTGTATTGGACTGAAGAGAAGCAACTGTTCTTGTCAGTTTCCTAAGCAGAGTTGAACTAGATATGGCCCGTGTGTGTAGGAAGCACAGTTCTTTTGTTCTGAGCAAGCTCACTGTTCTGGCCCTATAGGAAACACAGGAGAGTAGAAGAGTGCTCTTTTCTCAAAAGCAGAGTGTGTTTCTTGTAAGGCGAGCTGGCGTTTGTTTCCCAGTCCTAAACGGAGTTGAATCCCATGCAGTTTCTGGGCCTGCGAGCAACAGTTGTTTTCTGGTAAGGAAAGTCACTATTGTTCTTCCTTTGCCATACACAGTGGAAATAGCACTCGCGTCTGTTCCCAGCAACTACAGTGTATTGGACTGAAGAGAAGCTACTCTTCTTGTCAGTTTCCTAAGCAGAGTTGAACTAGATATGGCGCGTGTGTGTAGGAAGCACAGTTCTTTTGTTCTGAGCAAGCTCACTGTTCTGGCCCTATAGGAAACACAGGAGAGTAGAAGAGTGCTCTTGTCTCAAAAGCAGAGTTCGTTTCTTGTAAGGCGATCTAGCGTTTGTTTCCCAGTACTAAATGAAGTTGAATGACATGCAGTTTCTGGTCCTACAAGCAACAGTTGTTTTCTGATAAGAAGAGTCACTATTGCCCTCCCTTTGCCATACACAGTGCAAATAGCACTCTCGTCTGTTCCCAGCAAGTACAGTGTATTGGACTGAAGAGAAGCTACTGTTCTTGTCAGTTTCCTAAGCAGAGTTGAACTAGATATGGCCCGTGTGTGTAGGAAGCACAGTTCTTTTGTTCTGAGCAAGCTCACTGTTCTGGCACTATAGAAAACACAGGAGAGTAGAAGAGTGCTCTTTTCTCAAAAGCAGAGTGTGTTTCTTGTAAGGCGAGCTAGCGTTTGTTTCCCAGTCCTAAATGGAGTAGAATGACATGCAGTTTCTGGTCCTACGAGCAAGAGTTGTTTTCTGCTAAGAAGAGTCACTATTGCGCTCCCATTG
The DNA here is from genome assembly GCF_949786415.1 of Peromyscus eremicus. NCBI lineage: Eukaryota > Metazoa > Chordata > Mammalia > Rodentia > Cricetidae > Peromyscus > Peromyscus eremicus. Next base: position 87,954 of record NW_026734945.1, on the reverse strand, counting down.
CCATACACAGTGCAAATAGCACTCGCGTCTGTTCCCAGCAAGTACAGTGTATTGGAATGAAGAGAAGCTACTGTTCTGATCAGTTTCTTATGCAGAGCTGAAGTAGGTATGGCCCGTGTGTGTAGGAAGCACAGTTCTTTTGTTCTGAGCAAGCTCACTGTTCTGGCCATATAGGAAACACAGGAGAGTAGAAGAGTGCTCTTTTCTCAAAAGCAGAGTGTGTTTCTTGTAAGGCGAGCTAGCGTTAGTTTCCCAGTCAGAAACAGAGTTGAATGACAATCAGTTTCTGGTCCTATGAGGAAGAGTTGTTTTTTAGCTAAGAAGAGTCACTATTGCGCTCCCATTGCCATACACAGTGCCAATAGCACTCGCGTCTGTTGCCAGCAAGAACAGTGTATTGGACTGAAGAGAAGCTACTGTTCTTGTCAGTTTCCTAAGCAGAGTTGAACTAGATATGGCTCGTGTATGTAGGAAGCACAGTTCTATTTTTTCTGAGCAAGCTTACTGTTCTGGCCCTATAGGAAACACAGGAGAGTAGAAGAGTGCTCTTTTCTCAAAAGCAGAGTGTGTTTCTTGTAAGGCGAGCTAGCGTTTGTTTCCCAGTCCTAAACGGAGTTGAATCCCATGCAGTTTCTGGTCCTACGTGCAAGAGTTGTTTTCTGCTAAGAAGAGTCACTATTGTGCTCCCATTGCCATACACAGTGGAAATAGCACTCGCGTCTGTTCCCAGCAAGTACAGTGTGTTCTACTGAAGAGAAGCTACCGTTCTGATCAGTTTCTTATGCAGAGCTGAAGTAGGTATGGCCCGGGTGTGTAGGAAGCACAGTTCTTTTGTTCTGAGCAAGCTCACTGTTCTGGCCCTATAGGAAACACAGGAGAGTAGAAGAGTGCTCTTTTCTCAAAAGCAGAGTGTGTTTGCTGTAAGGCGAGCTAGGGTTTGTTTCCCAGTCCTAAATGGAGTTGAATGACATGCAGTTTCTTTTCCTACGAGCAAGAGTTGTTTTCTGCTAAGAACAGTCACTATTGTGGTCCCTTTGCCATACACAGTGCCAATAGCACTCGCGTCTCTTCCCAGCAATACAGTGTATTGGACTGAAGAGAAGCTACTGTTCTTGTCAGTTTCCTAAGCAGAGTTGAACTAGATATGGCCCGTGTGTGTAGGAAGCACAGTTCTTTTGTTCTGAGCAAGCTCACTGTTCTGGCCCTATAGGAAACACAGGAGAGTAGAAGAGTGCTCTTTTCTCAAAAGCAGAGTGTGTTTCTTGTAAGGGAGCTAGGGTTTTTTTCCCAGTCCTAAACGGAGTTGAATCCCATGCAGTTTCTGGTCCTAAGAGCAAGAGTTGTTTTCTGCTAAGAAGAGTCACTATTGCGCTCCCTTTGCCATACACAGTGCCAATAGCACTCGTGTCTCTTCCCAGCAAGTACAGTGTATTGGACTGAAGAGAAGCTACTGTTCTTGTCAGTTTCCTAAGCAGAGTTAAACTAGATATGGCCCGTGTGTAGGAAGCACAGTTCTTTTGTTCTGAGCAAGCTCACTGTTCTGGCCCTATAGGAAACACAGGTGAGTAGGATAGTGCTCTTTTCTCAAAAGCAGAGTGTGTTTCTTGTAAGGCGAGCTAGCGTTTGTTTCCCAGTCCTAAACGGAGTTGAATGACATGCAGTTTCTTTTCCTACGAGCAAGAGTTGTTTTCTGCTAAGAAGAGTCACTATTGTGCTCCCATTGCCATACACAGTGCCAATAGCACTCACGTCTGTTCCCAGCAAGTACAGTGTATTGGACTGAAGAGAAGCTACTGTTCTTGTCAGTTTCCTAAGCAGAGTTGAACTAGATATGGCCCGTGTGTGTAGGAAGCACAGTTCTTTTGTTCTGAGCAAGCTCACTGTTCTGGCCCTATAGTAAACACAGGAGAGTAGAAGAGTGCTCTTTTCTCAAAAGCAGAGTGTGTTTCATGTAAGGAGAGGTAGAATTTGTTTACCAGTCCTAAACGGAGTTGAATCCCATGCAGTTTCTGGTCCTACGAGCAAGAGTTGTTTTCTGGTAAGGAAAGTCAATATTGTGCTCCCTTTGCCATACACAGTGGAAATAGCACTCAGGTCTGTTCCCAGCAAGTACAGTGTATTGGACTGAAGAGAAGCTACTGTTCTGATCAGTTTCTTTTTCAGAGCTTAAGTAGGTATGGCGCGTGTGTGTAGGAAGCACAGTTCTTTTGTTCTGAGCAAGCACACGGTTCTGGCCCTATAGGAAACACAGGAGAGTAGAAGAGTGCTCTTTTCTCAAAAGCAGAGTGTATTTCTTGTAAGGGAGCTAGGGTTTGTTTCCCAGTCCTAAACGGAGTTGAATCCCATGCAGTTTCTGGTCCTACGAGCAAGAGTTGTTTTCTGCTAAGAAGAGTCACTATTGCGCTCCCATTGCCATACACAGTGGCAATAGCACTCGCCTCTGTTCCCAGCAAGTACAGTGTATTGGACTGAAGAGAAGCTACTGTTCTTGTCAGTTTCCAAGCAGAGTTGAACTAGATATGGCCCGTGTGTGTAGGAAGCACAGTTCTTTTGTTCTGAGCAAGCTCACTGTTCTGGCCATATAGGAAACACAGGAGAGTAGAAGAGTGCTCTTTTCTCAAAAGCAGAGTGTGTTTCTTGTAAGGCGAGCTAGCGTTTGTTTCTCAGACCTAAACGGAGTTGAATCCCATGCAGTTTCTGGTCCTATGAGCAAGATTTGTTTTCTGCTAAGAAGAGTCACTATTGCGCTCCCATTGCCACACACAGTGCCAATAGCACTCGCATCTGTTCCCAGCAAGTACAGTGTATTGGACTGAAGAGAAGCTACTGTTCTGATCAGTTTCTTTTGAAGAGCTGAAGTAGGTATGGCCCGTGTGTGTAGGAAGCACAGTTCTTTTGTTCTGAGCAAGCACACTGTTCTGGCCCTATAGGAAACACAGGAGAGTAGAGGAGTGCTCTTTTCTCAAAAGCAGAGTGTGTTTCTTTTTTTTTCTTTTTTTTTTTTTTTTTTTTTTTTTTGGTTTTTCGAGACAGGGTTTCTCTGTGTAGCTTTGCGCCTTTCCTGGGACTCACTTGGTAGCCCAGGCTGACCTCGAACTCACAGAGATTCGCATGGCTCTGCCTCCTGAGTGCTGGGATTAAAGGCGTGCGCCACCACCGCCCGGCCAGAGTGTGTTTCTTGTAAGGAGAGCTAGCGTTTGTTTCCCAGTCCTAAATGGAGTTGAATGCCATGCAGTTTTTGGTCCTATGAGCATGAGTTGTTTTCTGCTAAGAGGAGTCACTATTGCGCTCCCTTTGACATACACAGTGCCAATAGCACTCGCGTCTCTTCCCAGCTAGTACACTGTATTGGACTGAAGAGAAGCTACTGTTCTTGTCAGTTTCCTAAGCAGAGTTGAACTAGATATGGCCCGTGTGTGTAGGAAGCACTGTTCTTTTGTTCTGAGCAAGCTCACTGTTCTGGCCCTATAGGAAACACAGGAGAGTAGAAGAGTGCTCTTTTCTCAAAAGCAGAGTGTGTTTCTTGTAAGGCGAGCTAGCGTTTGTTTCCCAGTCCTAGACGTATTTGAATCCCATGCAGTTTTTGCTCCTACGAGCAAGAGTTGTTTTCTGGTAAGGAAAGTCACTATTGTGCTCCCTTTGCCATACAGAGTGGAAATAGCACTCGCGTCTGTTCCCAGCAAGTACAGTGTATTGGACTGAAGAGAAGCTACTGTTCTTGTCAGTTTCCTAATCAGAGTTGAACTAGATATGGCCCGTGTGTGTAGGAAGCCCAGTTCTTTTGTTCTGAGCAAGCTCACTGTTCTGGCCCTATAGGAAACACAGGAGAGTACAAGAGTGCTCTTTTCTCAAAAGCAGAGTGTGTTTCTTGTAAGGCGAGCTAGCGTTTGTTTCCCAGTCCTAAACGGAGTTTAATGACATGCACTTTCTTTTCCTACGAGCAAGAGTTGTTTTCTGCTAAGAAGAGTCACTATTGCGCTCCCTTTGCCATACACAGTGCCAATAGCACTCGCATCTGTTCCCAGCAAGTACAGTATATTGGACTGAAGAGAAGCTACTGTTCTTGTCAATTTTCCTAAGCAGAGTTGAACTAGATATGGCCCGTGTGTGTAGGAAACACAGTTCTTTTGTTCTGAGCAAGCTCACTGTTCTGGCCCTATAGGAAACACAGGAGAGTACTAGAGTGCTCTTTTCTCAAAAGCAGAGTGTGTTTCTTGTAAGGCGAGCTAGCGTTTGTTTTCCAGTCCTAAACGGAGTTGAATCCCATGCAGTTTCTGGTCCTATGAGCAAGAGTTGTTTTCTGCTAAGAAGAGTCACTATTGCGCTCCCATTGCCATACACAGTGCAAATAGCACTCGCGTCTGTTCCCAGCAAGTACAGTGTATTGGACTGAAGAGAAGCTACTGTTCTTGTCAGTTTCCTAAGCAGAGTTGAACTAGATATGGCCCGTGTGTGTAGGAAGCACAGTTCTTTTGTTCTGAGCAAGCTCACTGTTCTGGCCCTATAGGAAACACAGAAGAGTAGAAGAGTGCTCTTTTCTCAAAAGCAGAGTGTGTTTCTTGTAAGGAGAGGTAGAATTTGTTTCCCAGTCCTAAACGGAGTTGAATCCCATGCAGTTTCTGGTCCTACGAGCAAGAGTTGTTTTCTGGTAAGGAAAGTCAATATTGTGCTCCCTTTGCCATACACAGTGGAAATAGCACTCAGGTCTGTTCCCAGCAAGTACAGTGTATTGGACTGAAGAGAAGCTACTGTTCTGATCACTTTCTTTTGCAGAGCTGAAGTAGGTATGGCCCGTGTGTGTAGGAAGCACAGTTCTTTTGTTCTGAGCAAGCACACGGTTCTGGCCCTATAGGAAACACAGGAGAGTAGAAGAGTGCTCTTTTCTCAAAAGCAGAGTGTATTTCTTGTAAGGGAGCTAGGGTTTGTTTCCCAGTCCTAAACGGAGTTGAATCCCATGCAGTTTCTGGTCCTACGAGCAAGAGTTGTTTTCTGCTAAGAAGAGTCACTATTGCGCTCCCATTGCCATACACAGTGGCAATAGCACTCGCTTCTGTTCCCAGCAAGTACAGTGTATTGGACTGAAGAGAAGCTACTGTTCTTGTCAGTTTCCAAGCAGAGTTGAACTGGATATGGCCCGTGTGTAGGAAGCACAGTTCTTTTGTTCTGAGCAAGCTCACTGTTCTGGCCCTATAGTAAACACAGGAGAGTAGAAGAGTGCTCTTTTCTCAAAAGCAGAGTGTGTTTCTTGTAAGTAGAGGTAGCATTTGTTTCCCAGACCTAAACGGAGTTGAATCCCATGCAGTTTCTGGTCCTATGAGCAAGAGTTGTTTTCTGCTAAGAAGAGTCACTATTGTGCTCCCATTGCCATACACAGTGGCAATAGCACTCCCGTCTGTTTGAAGCAAGTACAGTGTATTGGACTGAAGAGAAGCTACTGTTCTTGTCAGTTTCCAAGCAGAGTTGAACTAGATATGGCTCGTGTGTGTAGGAAGCACAGTTCTTTTGTTCTGAGCAAGCTCACTGTTCTGGCCCTATAGGAAACAGGTGAGTAGAAGAGTGCTCTTTTCTCAAAAGCAGAGTGTGTTTCTTGTAAGGCGAGCTAGCGTTTGTTTCCCAGTCCTAAACGGAGTTGAATCCCATGGAGTTTCTGCTCCTACGAGCAAGAGTTGTTTTCTGGTAAGGAAAGTCAGTATTGCGCTCCCTTTGCCATACACAGTGGAAATAGCACTCGCGTCCTTTCCCAGCAAGTACAGTGTATTGGACTGAAGAGAAGCTACTGTTCTTGTTAGTTTCCTAATCAGAGTTGAACTAGATATGGCCCGTGTGTGTAGGAAGCACAGTTCTTTTGTTCTGAGCATGCTCACTGTTCTGGCCCTATAGGAAACACAGGAGAGTAGAAGAGTGCTCTTTTCTCAAAAGCAGAGTGTGTTTCTTGTAAGGCAAGCTAGCGTTTGTTTCCCAGTCCTAAACGGAGTTGAATGACATGCAGTTTCTTTTCCTACGAGCAAGAGTTGTTTTCTCCTAAGAAGAGTCACTATTGCGCTCCCTTTGGCATACACAGTGCCAATAGCACTCGCGTCTCTTCCCAGCAAGTACACTGTATTGGACTGAAGAGAAGTTACTGTTCTTGTCAGTTTCCTAAGCACAGTTGAACTAGATATGGCCCGTGTGTGTAGGAAGCACTGTTCTTTTGTTCTGAGCAAGCTCACTGTTCTGGCCCTATAGGAAACACAGGAGAGTAGAAGAGTGCTCTTTTCTCAAAAGCAGAGTGTGTTTCTTGTAAGGCGAGCTAGCGTTTATTTCCCAGTCCTAGACGTAGTTGAATCCCATGCAGTTTTTGCTCCTACGAGCAAGAGTTGTTTTCTGGTAAGGAAAGTCACTATTGCGCTCCCTTTTCCATACAGAGTGGAAATAGCACTCGCGTATGTTCCCAGCAAGTACAGTGTATTGGACTGAAGAGAAGCTACTGTTCTTGTCAGTTTCCTAAGCAGAGTTGAACTAGATATGGCCCGTGTGTGTAGGAAGCCCAGTTCTTTTGTTCTGAGCAAGCTTACTGTTCTGGCCCTATAGGAAACACAGGAGAGTACAAGAGTGCTCTTTTCTCAAAAGCAGAGTGTGTTTTTTGTAAGGCGAGCTAGCGTTTGTTTCCCAGTCCTAAACGGAGTTTAATGACATGCACTTTCTTTTCCTACGAGCAAGAGTTGTTTTCTGCTAAGAAGAGTCACTATTGCGCTCCCATTGCCATACACAGTGCCAATAGCACTCGTGTCTGTTCCCAGCAAGTACAGTGTATTGGACTGAAGAGAAGCTACTGTTCTTGTCAGTTTCCTAAGCAGAGTTGAACTACATATGGCCCGTGTGTGTAGGAAGCACAGTTCTTTTGTTCTGAGCAAGCTCACTGTTCTGGCCCTATAGGAAACACAGAAGAGTAGAAGAGTGCTCTTTTCTCAAAAGCAGAGTGTGTTTCTTGTAAGGAGAGGTAGAAATTGTTTCCCAGTCCTAAACGGAGTTGAATCCCATGCAGTTTCTGGTCCTACGAGCAAGAATTGTTTTCTGGTAAGGAAAGTCAATATTGTGCTCTCTTTGCCATACACAGTGGAAATAGCACTCAGGTCTGTTCCCAGCAAGTACAGTGTATTGGACTGAAGAGAAGCTACTGTTCTGATCACTTTCTTTTGCAGAGCTGAAGTAGGTATGGCCCGTGTGTGTAGGAAGCACAGTTCTTTTGTTCTGAGCAAGCACACTGTTCTGGCCCTATAGGAAACACAGGAGAGTAGAAGAGTGCTCTTTTCTCAAAAGCAGAGTGTATTTCTTGTAAGGGAGCTAGGGTTTGTTTCCCAGTCCTAAACGGAGTTGAATCCCATGCAGTTTCTGGTCCTACGAGCAAGAGTTGTTTTCTGCTAAGAAGAGTCACTATTGCGCTCCCATTGCCATACACAGTGGCAATAGCACTCGCGTCTGTTCCCAGCAAGTACAGTGTATTGGACTGAAGAGAAGCTACTGTTCTTGTCAGTTTCCAAGCAGAGTTGAACTAGATATGGCCCGTGTGTGTAGGAAGCACAGTTATTTTGTTCTGAGCAAGCTCACTGTTCTGGCCCTATAGTAAACACAGGAGAGTAGAAGAGTGCTCTTTTCTCAAAAGCAGAGTGTGTTTCTTGTAAGTAGAGGTAGCATTTGTTTCCCAGTCCTAAACGGAGTTGAATCCCATGCAGTTTCTGGTCCTACGAGCAAGAGTTGTTTTCTGGTAAGGAAAGTCAATATTGCGCTCCCTTTGCCATACAGAGTGGAAATAGCACTCAGGTCTGTTCCCAGCAAGTACAGTGTATTGGACTGAAGAGAAGCTACTGTTCTGATCAGTTTCTTTTGCAGAGCTGAAGTAGGTACGGCCCGTGTGTGTAGGAAGCACAGTTCTTTTGTTCTGAGCAAGCACACTGTTCTGGCCCTATAGGAAACACAGGAGAGTAGAGGAGTGCTCTTTTCTCAAAAGCAGAGTGTCTTTCTTGTAAGGCGAGCTAGCGTTTGTTTCCCAGTCCTAAACGGAGTTGAATGACATGCAGTTTCTGGTCCTACGAGCAAGAGTTGTTTTCTGCTAAGAAGAGTCACTATTGCGCTCCCTTTGCCATACACAGTGCCAATAGCACTCGCGTCTCTTCCCAGCAAGTACAGTGTATTGGACTGAAGAGAAGCTATTGTTCTTGTCATTTTCCTAAGCAGAGTTGAACTAGATATGGCCCGTGTGTGTAGGAAGCACAGTTCTTTTGTTCTGAGCAAGCTCACTGTTCTGGCACTATAGGAAACACAGGTGAGTAGAAGAGTGCTCTTTTCTCAAAAGCAGAGTGTGTTTCTTGTAAGGCGAGCTAGCGTTTGTTTCCCAGTCCTAAACGGAGTTGAATCCCATGGAGTTTCTGCTCCTACGAGCAAGAGTTGTTTTCTGGTAAGGAAAGTCAGTATTGCGCTCCCTTTGCCATACACAGTGGAAATAGCACTCGCGTCTGTTCCCAGCAAGTACAGTGTATTGGACTGAAGAGAAGCTACTGTTCTTGTTAGTTTCCTAATCAGAGTTGAACTAGATATGGCCCGTGTGTGTAGGAAGCACAGTTCTTTTGTTCTGAGCATGCTCACTGTTCTGGCCCTATAGGAAACACAGGAGAGTAGAAGAGTGCTCTTTTCTCAAAAGCAGAGTGTGTTTCTTGTAAGGCAAGCTAGCGTTTGTTTCCCAGTCCTAAACGGAGTTGAATGACATGCAGTTTCTTTTCCTACGAGCAAGAGTTGTTTTCTCCTAAGAAGAGTCACTATTGCGCTCCCTTTGCTATACACAGTGCCAATAGCACTCGCGTCTCTTCCCAGCAAGTACACTGTATTGGACTGAAGAGAAGCTACTGTTCTTGTCAGTTTCCTAAGCAGAGTTGAACTAGATATGGCCCGTGTGTGTAGGAAGCACTGTTCTTTTGTTCTGAGCAAGCTCACTGTTCTGGCCCTATAGGAAACACAGGAGAGTAGAAGAGTGCTCTTTTCTCAAAAGCAGAGTGTGTTTCTTGTAAGGCGAGCTAGCGTTTGTTTCCCAGACCTAAACGGAGTTGAATCCCATGCAGTTTCTGGTCCTATGAGCAAGAGTTGTTTTCTGCTAAGAAGAGTCACTATTGCGCTCCCATTGCCATACACAGTGGCAATAGCACTCCCGTCTGTTCGAAGCAAGTACAGTGTATTGGACTGAAGAGAAGCTACTGTTCTTGTCAGTTTCCAAGCAGAGTTGAACTAGATATGGCCCGTGTGTGTAGGAAGCACAGTTCTTTTGTTCTGAGCAAACTCACTGTTCTGGCCCTATAGGAAACACAGGAGAGTAGAAGAGTGCTCTTTTCTCAAAAGCAGAGTGTGTTTCTTGTAAGGAGAGGTAGCATTTGTTTCCCAGTCCTAAACGGAGTTGAATGACATGCAGTTTCTGGTCCTACGAGCAAGAGTTGTTTTCTGCTAAGAAGAGTCACTATTGAGCTCCCATTGCCATACACAGTGGCAATAGCACTCGCGTCTGTTCCCAGTAAGTACAGTGTATTGGACTGAAGAGAAGCTACTGTTCTTGTCAGTTTCCAAGCAGAGTTGAACTAGATATGGCCCGTGTGTGTAGGAAGCACAGTTCTTTTTTGTGAGCAAGCTCACTGTTCTGGCCCTATAGGAAACACAGGAGAGTAGAAGAGTGCTCTTTTCTCAAAAGCAGAGTTTGTTTCTTGTAAGGAGAGGTAGCATTTGTTTCCCAGTCCTAAAGGGAGTTGAATGACATGCAGTTTCTGGTCTTACGAGCAAGAGTTGTTTTCTGGTAAGGAAAGTCAATATTGTGCTCCCTTTGCCATACACAGTGGAAATAGCACTCAGGTCTGTTCCCAGCAAGTACAGTGTATTGGACTGAAGAGAAGCTACTGTTCTGATCAGTTTTTTTTGCAGAGCTGAAGTAGGTATGGCCCGTGTGTGTAGGAACCACAGTTCTTTTGGTCTGAGCAAGCACACTGTTCTGACCCTATAGGAAACACAGGAGAGTAGATGAGTGCTCTTTTCTCAAAAGCAGAGTGAGTTTCTTGTAAGGCGAGCTAGCGTTTGTTTCCCAGTCCTAAACGGAGTTGAATGACATGCAGTTTCATTTCCTACGAGCAAGAGTTGTTTTCTGCTAAGAAGAGTCACTATTGCGCTCCCATTGCCATACACAGTGGCAATAGCACTCGCGTCTCTTCCCAGCAAGTACAGTGTATTGGACTGAAGAGAAGCTACTGTTCTTGACTGTTCTTGTCAGTTTCCTAAGCAGAGTTGAACTAGATATGGCCCATGTGTGTAGGAAGCACAGTTCTTTTGTTCTGAGCAAGCTCACTGTTCTGGCCCTATAGGAAACACAGGAGAGTAGAAGAGTGCTCTTTTCTCAAAAGCAGAGTGTGTTTCTTGTAAGGGAGCTAGGGTTTATTTCCCAGTCCTAAACGGAGTTGAATCCCATGCAGTTTCTGGTCCTACGAGCAAGAGTTGTTTTCTGCTAAGAAGAGTCACTATTGCGCTCCCTTTGCCATACACAGTGGAAATAGCACTCGCGTCTGTTCCCAGCAAGTACAGTGTATTGGACTGAAGAGAAGCTACTGTTCTTGTCAGTTTCCTAAGCAGAGTTGAACTAGATATGGCCCGTGTGTGTAGGAAGCCCAGTTCTTTTGTTCTGAGCAAGCTCACTGTTCTGGCCCTATAGGAAACACAGGTGAGTAGGATAGTGCTCTTTTCTCAAAAGCAGAGTGTGTTTTTTGTAAGGCGAGCTAGCGTTTGTTTCCCAGTCCTAAACGGAGTTGAATGACATGCAGTTTCTTTTCCTAGGAGCAAGAGTTGTTTTCTGCTAAGAAGAGTCACTATTGTGCTCCCATTGCCATACACAGTGCCAATAGCACTCACGTCTGTTCCCAGCAAGTACAGTGTATTGGACTGAAGAGAAGCTACTGTTCTTGTCAGTTTCCTAAGCAGAGTTGAACTAGATATGGCCCGTGTGTGTAGGAAGCACAGTTCTTTTGTTCTGAGCAAGCTCACTGTTCTGGCCCTATAGTAAACACAAGAGTAGAAGAGTGCTCTTTTCTCAAAAGCAGAGTGTGTTTCATGTAAGGAGAGGTAGAATTTGTTTCCCAGTCCTAAACGGAGTTGAATCCCATGCAGTTTCTGGTCCTACGAGCAAGAGTTGTTTTCTGGTAAGGAAAGTCAATATTGTGCTCCCTTTGCCATACACAGTGGAAATAGCACTCAGGTCTGTTCCCAGCAAGTACAGTGTATTGGACTGAAGCGAAGCTACTGTTCTGATCAGTTTCTTTTGCAGAGCTTAAGTAGGTATGGCCCGTGTGGGTAGGAAGCACAGTTCTTTTGTTCTGAGCAAGCACACTGTTCTGGCCCTATAGGAAACACAGGAGAGTAGAAGAGTGCTCTTTTCTCAAAAGCGGAGTGTATTTCTTGTAAGGGAGCTAGGGTTTGTTTCCCAGTCCTAAACGGAGTTGAATCCCATGCAGTTTCTGGTCCTACGAGCAAGAGTTGTTTTCTGCTAAGAAGAGTCACTATTGCGCTCCCATTGCCATACACAGTGGCAATAGCACTCGCGTCTGTTCCCAGCAAGTACAGTGTATTGGACTGAAGAGAAGCTACTGTTCTTGTCAGTTTCCAAGCAGAGTTGAACTAGATATGGCCCGTGTGTGTAGGAAGCACAGTTCTTTTCTTCTGAGCAAGCTCACTGTTCTGGCCTTATAGGAAACACAGGAGAGTAGAAGAGTGCTCTTTTCTCAAAAGCAGAGTGTGTTTCTTGTAAGGCGAGCTAGCGTTTGTTTCTCAGACCTAAACGGAGTTGAATCCCATGCAGTTTCTGGTCCTATGAGCAAGATTTGTTTTCTGCTAAGAAGAGTCACTATTTCGCTCCCATTGCCACACACAGTGCCAATAGCACTCGCATCTGTTCCCAGCAAGTACAGTGTATTGGACTGAAGAGAAGCTACTGTTCTGATCAGTTTCTTTTGCAGAGCTGAAGTAGGTATGGCCCGTGTGTTTAGGAAGCACAGTTCTTTTGTTCTGAGCAAGCACACTGTTCTGGCCCTATAGGAAACACAGGAGAGTAGAGGAGTGCTCTTTTCTCAAAAGCAGAGTGTGTTTCTTGTAAGGAGAGCTAGCGTTTGTTTCCCAGTCCTAAATGGAGTTGAATGACATGCAGTTTTTGGTCCTATGAGCAAGAGTTGTTTTCTGCTAAGAGGAGTCACTATTGCGCTCCCTTTGACATACACAGTGCCAATAGCACTCGCGTCTCTTCCCAGCTAGTACACTGTATTGGACTGAAGAGAAGCTACTGTTCTTGTCAGTTTCCTAAGCAGAGTTGAACTAGATATGGCCCGTGTGTGTCGGAAGCACTGTTCTTTTGTTCTGAGCAAGCTCACTGTTCTGGCCCTATAGGAAACACAGGAGAGTAGAAGAGTGCTCTTTTCTCAAAAGCAGAGTGTGTTTCTTGTAAGGCGAGCTAGCGTTTGTTTCCCAGTCCTAGACGTAGTTGAATCCCATGCAGTTTTTGCTCCTACGAGCAAGAGTTGTTTTCTGGTAAGGAAAGTCACTATTGCGCTCCCTTTGCCATACAGAGTGGAAATAGCACTCGTGTCTGTTCCCAGCAAGTACAGTGTATTGGACTGAAGAGAAGCTACTGTTCTTGTCAGTTTCCTAAGCAGAGTTGAACTAGATATGGCCCGTGTGTGTAGGAAGCCCAGTTCTTTTGTTCTGAGCAAGCTCACTGTTCTGGCCCTATAGGAAACACAGGAGAGTACAAGAGTGCTCTTTTCTCAAAAGCAGAGTGTGTTTCTTGTAAGGCGAGCTAGCGTTTGTTTCCCAGTCCTAAACGGAGTTTAATGACATGTACTTTCTTTTCCTACGAGCAAGAGTTGTTTTCTGCTAAGAAGAGTCACTATTGCGCTCCCATTGCCATACACAGTGCCAATAGCACTCGCGTCTGTTCCCAGCAAGTACAGTGTATTGGACTGAAGAGAAGCTACTGTTCTTGTCAATTTTCCTAAGCAGAGTTGAACTAGATATGGCCCGTGTGTGTAGGAAACACAGTTCTTTTGTTCTGAGCAAGCTCACTGTTCTGGCCCTATAGGAAACACAGGAGAGTACAAGAGTGCTCTTTTCTCAAAAGCAGAGTGTGTTTCTTGTAAGGCGAGCTAGCGTTTGTTTTCCAGTCCTAAACGGAGTTGAATCCCATGCAGTTTCTGGTCCTATGAGCAAGAGTTGTTTTCTGCTAAGAAGAGTCACTATTGCGCTCCCATTGCCATACACAGTGCAAATAGCACTCGCGTCTGTTCCCAGCAAGTACAGTGTATTGGACTGAAGAGAAGCTACTGTTCTTGTCAGTTTCCTAAGCAGAGTTGAACTAGATATGGCCCGTGTGTGTAGGAAGCACAGTTCTTTTGTTCTGAGCAAGCTCACTGTTCTGGCCCTATAGGAAACACAGAAGAGTAGAAGAGTGCTCTTTTCTCAAAAGCAGAGTGTGTTTCTTGTAAGGAGAGGTAGAATTTGTTTCCCAGTCCTAAACGGAGTTGAATCCCATGCAGTTTCTGGTCCTACGAGCAAGAGTTGTTTTCTGGTAAGGAAAGTCAATATTGTGCTCCCTTTGCCATACACAGTGGAAATAGCACTCAGGTCTGTTCCCAGCAAGTACAGTGTATTGGACTGAAGAGAAGCTACTGTTCTGATCACTTTCTTTTGCAGAGCTGAAGTAGGTATGGCCCGTGTGTGTAGGAAGCACAGTTCTTTTGTTCTGAGCAAGCACGCTGTTCTGGCCCTATAGGAAACACAGGAGAGTAGAAGAGTGCTCTTTTCTCAAAAGCAGAGTGTATTTCTTGTAAGGGAGCTAGGGTTTGTTTCCCAGTCCTAAACGGAGTTGAATCCCATGCAGTTTCTGGTCCTACGAGCAAGAGTTGTTTTCTGCTAAGAAGAGTCACTATTGCGCTCCCATTGCCATACACAGTGGCAATAGCACTCGCGTCTGTTCCCAGCAAGTACAGTGTATTGGACTGAAGAGAAGCTACTGTTCTTGTCAGTTTCCAAGCAGAGTTGAAATAGATATGGCCCGTGTGTGTAGGAAGCACAGTTCTTTTGTTCTGAGCAAGCTCACTGTTCTGGCCCTATAGTAAACACAGGAGAGTAGAAGAGTGCTCTTTTCTCAAAAGCAGAGTGTGTTTCTTGTAAGTAGAGGTAGCATTTGTTTCCCAGACCTAAACGGAGTTGAATCCCATGGAGTTTCTGGTCCTATGAGCAAGAGTTGTTTTCTGCTAAGAAGAGTCACTATTGTGCTCCCATTGCCATACACAGTGGCAATAGCACTCCCGTCTGTTCGAAGCAAGTACAGTGTATTGGACTGAAGAGAAGCTACTGTTCTTGTCAGTTTCCAAGCAGAGTTGAACTAGATATGGCCCGTGTGTGTAGGAAGCACAGTTCTTTTGTTCTGAGCAAGCTCACTGTTCTGGCCCTATAGGAAACACAGGTGAGTAGAAGAGTGCTCTTTTCTCAAAAGCAGAGTGTGTTTCTTGTAAGGCGAGCTAGCGTTTGTTTCCCAGTCCTAAACGGAGTTGAATCCCATGGAGTTTCTGCTCCTACGAGCAAGAGTTGTTTTCTGCTAAGAAGAGTCAGTATTGCGCTCCCTTTGCCATACACAGTGGAAATAGCACTCGCGTCTGTTCCCAGCAAGTACAGTGTATTGGACTGAAGAGAAGCTACTGTTCTTGTTAGTTTCCTAATCAGAGTTGAACTAGATATGGCCCGTGTGTGTAGGAAGCACAGTTCTTTTGTTCTGAGCATGCTCACTGTTCTGGCCCTATAGGAAACACAGGAGAGTAGAAGAGTGCTCTTTTCTCAAAAGCAGAGTGTGTTTCTTGTAAGGTGAGCTAGCGTTTGTTTCCCAGTCCTAGACGGAGTTGAATGACATGCAGTTTCTTTTCCTACGAGCAAGAGTTGTTTTCTGGTAAGGAAAGTCACTATTGCGCTCCCTTTGGCATACACAGTGCCAATAGCACTCGCGTCTCTTCCCAGCAAGTACACTGTATTGGACTGAAGAGAAGTTACTGTTCTTGTCAGTTTCCTAAGCAGAGTTGAACTAGATATGGCCCGTGTGTGTAGGAAGCACTGTTCTTTTGTTCTGAGCAAGCTCACTGTTCTGGCCCTATAGGAAACACAGGAGAGTAGAAGAGTGCTCTTTTCTCAAAAGCAGAGTGTGTTTCTTGTAAGGCGAGCTAGCGTTTGTTTCCCAGACCTAAACGGAGTTGAATCCCATGCAGTTTCTGGTCCTATGAGCAAGAGTTGTTTTCTGCTAAGAAGAGTCACTATTGTGCTCCCATTGCCATACACAGTGGCAATAGCACTCCTGTCTGTTCGAAGCAAGTACAGTGTATTGGACTGAAGAGAAGCTACTGTTCTTGTCAGTTTCCAAGCAGAGTTGAACTAGATATGGCCCGTGTGTGTAGGAAGCACAGTTCTTTTCTTCTGAGCAAGCTCACTGTTCTGGCCCTATAGGAAACACAGGAGAGTAGAAGAGTGCTCTTTTCTCAAAAGCAGAGTGTGTTTCTTGTAAGGAGAGGTAGCGTTTGTTTCCCAGTCCTAAACGGAGTTGAATGACATGCAGTTTCTGGTCCTACGAGCAAGAGTTGTTTTCTGCTAAGAAGAGTCACTATTGAGCTCCCATTGCCATACACAGTGGCAATAGCACTCGCGTCTGTTCCCAGCAAGTACAGTGTATTGGACTGAAGAGAAGCTACTGTTCTTGTCAGTTTCCTAAGCAGAGTTGAACTAGATATGGCCCGTGTGTGTAGGATGCACAGTTCTTTTGTTCTGAGCAAGCTCACTGTTCTGGCCCTATAGGAAACACAGGAGAGTAGAAGAGTGCTCTTTTCTCAAAAGCAGAGTGTGTTTCTTGTAAGGCGAGGTAGAATTTGTTTCCCAGTCCTAAACGGAGTTGAATCCCATGCAGTTTCTGGTCCTACGAGCAAGAGTTGTTTTCTGGTAAGGAAAGTCAATATTGTGCTCCCTTTGCCATGCACAGTGGAAATAGCACTCAGGTCTGTTCCCAGCAAGTACAGTGTATTGGACTGAAGAGAAGCTACTGTTCTGATCACTTTCTTTTGCAGAGCTGAAGTAGGTATGGCCCGTGTGTGTAGGAAGCACAGTTCTTTTGTTCTGAGCAAGCACACTGTTCTGGCCCTATAGGAAACACAGGAGAGTAGAAGAGTGCTCTTTTCTCAAAAGCAGAGTGTATTTCTTGTAAGGGAGCTAGGGTTTGTTTCCCAGTCCTAAACGGAGTTGAATCCCATGCAGTTTCTGGTCCTACGAGCAAGAGTTGTTTTCTGCTAAGAAGAGTCACTATTGCGCTCCCATTGCCATACACAGTGGCAATAGCACTCGCGTCTGTTCCCAGCAAGTACAGTGTATTGGACTGAAGAGAAGCTACTGTTCTTGTCAGTTTCCAAGCAGAGTTGAACTAGATATGGCCCGTGTGTGTAGGAAGCACAGTTCTTTTGTTCTGAGCAAGCTCACTGTTCTGGCCCTATAGTAAACACAGGAGAGTAGAAGAGTGCTCTTTTCTCAAAAGCAGAGTGTGTTTCTTGTAAGTAGAGGTAGCATTTGTTTCCCAGTCCTAAACGGAGTTGAATCCCATGCAGTTTCTGGTCCTACGAGCAAGAGTTGTTTTCTGGTAAGGAAAGTCAATATTGCGCTCCCTTTGCCATACAGAGTGGAAATAGCACTCAGGTCTGTTCCCAGCAAGTACAGTGTATTGGACTGAAGAGAAGCTACTGTTCTGATCAGTTTCTTTTGCAGAGCTGAAGTAGGTACGGCCCGTGTGTGTAGGAAGCACAGTTCTTTTGTTCTGAGCAAGCACACTGTTCTGGCCCTATAGGAAACACAGGAGAGTAGAGGAGTGCTCTTTTCTCAAAAGCAGAGTGTCTTTCTTGTAAGGCGAGCTAGCGTTTGTTTCCCAGTCCTAAACGGAGTTGAATGACATGCAGTTTCTGGTCCTACGAGCAAGAGTTGTTTTCTGCTAAGAAGAGTCACTATTGCGCTCCCTTTGCCATACACAGTGCCAATAGCACTCGCGTCTCTTCCCAGCAAGTACAGTGTATTGGACTGAAGAGAAGCTATTGTTCTTGTCATTTTCCTAAGCAGAGTTGAACTAGATATGGCCCGTGTGTGTAGGAAGCACAGTTCTTTTGTTCTGAGCAAGCTCACTGTTCTGGCCCTATAGGAAACACAGGTGAGTAGAAGAGTGCTCTTTTCTCAAAAGCAGAGTGTGTTTCTTGTAAGGCGAGCTAGCGTTTGTTTCCCAGTCCTAAACGGAGTTGAATCCCATGGAGTTTCTGCTCCTACGAGCAAGAGTTGTTTTCTGGTAAGGAAAGTCAGTATTGCGCTCCCTTTGCCATACACAGTGGCAATAGCACTCGCGTCTGTTCCCAGCAAGTACAGTGTATTGGACTGAAGAGAAGCTACTGTTCTTGTTAGTTTCCTAATCAGAGTTGAACTAGATATGGCCCGTGTGTGTAGGAAGCACAGTTCTTTTGTTCTGAGCATGCTCACTGTTCTGGCCCTATAGGAAACACAGGAGAGTAGAAGAGTGCTCTTTTCTCAAAAGCAGAGTGTGTTTCTTGTAAGGCAAGCTAGCATTTGTTTCCCAGTCCTAAACGGAGTTGAATGACATGCAGTTTCTTTTCCTACGAGCAAGAGTTGTTTTCTCCTAAGAAGAGTCACTATTGCGCTCCCTTTGCCATACACAGTGCCAATAGCACTCGCGTCTCTTCCCAGCAAGTACACTGTATTGGACTGAAGAGAAGCTACTGTTCTTGTCAGTTTCCTAAGCAGAGTTGAACTAGATATGGCCCGTGTGTGTAGGAAGCACTGTTCTTTTTTTCTGAGCAAGCTCACTGTTCTGGCCCTATAGGAAACACAGGAGAGTAGAAGAGTGCTCTTTTCTCAAAAGCAGAGTGTGTTTCTTGTAAGGCGAGCTAGCGTTTGTTTCCCAGACCTAAACGGAGTTGAATCCCATGCAGTTTCTGGTCCTATGAGCAAGAGTTGTTTTCTGCTAAGAAGAGTCACTATTGCGCTCCCATTGCCATACACAGTGGCAATAGCACTCCCGTCTGTTCGAAGCAAGTACAGTGTATTGGACTGAAGAGAAGCTACTGTTCTTGTCAGTTTCCAAGCAGAGTTGAACTAGATATGGCCCGTGTGTGTAGGAAGCACAGTTCTTTTGTTCTGAGCAAGCTCACTGTTCTGGCCCTATAGGAAACACAGGAGAGTAGAAGAGTGCTCTTTTCTCAAAAGCAGAGTGTGTTTCTTGTAAGGAGAGGTAGCATTTGTTTCCCAGTCCTAAACGGAGTTGAATGACATGCAGTTTCTGGTCCTACGAGCAAGAGTTGTTTTCTGCTAAGAAGAGTCACTATTGAGCTCCCATTGCCATACACAGTGGCAATAGCACTCGCGTCTGTTCCCAGTAAGTACAGTGTATTGGACTGAAGAGAAGCTACTGTTCTTGTCAGTTTCCAAGCAGAGTTGAACTAGATATGGCCCGTGTGTGTAGGAAGCACAGTTCATTTTTGTGAGCAAGCTCACTGTTCTGGCCCTATAGGAAACACAGGAGAGTAGAAGAGTGCTCTTTTCTCAAAAGCAGAGTGTGTTTCTTGTAAGGAGAGGTAGCATTTGTTTCCCAGTCCTAAAGGGAGTTGAATGACATGCAGTTTCTGGTCGTACGAGCAAGAGTTGTTTTCTGGTAAGGAAAGTCAATATTGTGCTCCCTTTGCCATACACAGTGGAAATAGCACTCAGGTCTGTTCCCAGCAAGTACAGTGTATTGGACTGAAGAGAAGCTACTGTTCTGATCAGTTTTTTTTGCAGAGCTGAAGTAGGTATGGCCCGTGTGTGTAGGAACCACAGTTCTTTTGGTCTGAGCAAGCACACTGTTCTGACCCTATAGGAAACACAGGAGAGTAGATGAGTGCTCTTTTCTCAAAAGCAGAGTGAGTTTCTTGTAAGGCGAGCTAGCGTTTGTTTCCCAGTCCTAAACGGAGTTGAATGACATGCAGTTTCATTTCCTACGAGCAAGAGTTGTTTTCTGCTAAGAAGAGTCACTATTGCGCTCCCATTGCCATACACAGTGGCAATAGCACTCGCGTCTCTTCCCAGCAAGTACAGTGTATTGGACTGAAGAGAAGCTACTGTTCTTGACTGTTCTTGTCAGTTTCCTAAGCAGAGTTGAACTAGATATGGCCCGTGTGTGTAGGAAGCACAGTTCTTTTGTTCTGAGCAAGCTCACTGTTCTGGCCCTATAGGAAACACAGGAGAGTAGAAGAGTGCTCTTTTCTCAAAAGCAGAGTGTGTTTCTTGTAAGGGAGCTAGGGTTTATTTCCCAGTCCTAAACGGAGTTGAATCCCATGCAGTTTCTGGTCCTACGAGCAAGAGTTGTTTTCTGCTAAGAAGAGTCACTATTGCGCTCCCTTTGCCATACACAGTGCCAATAGCACTCGCGTCTGTTCCCAGCAAGTACAGTGTATTGGACTGAAGAGAAGCTACTGTTCTTGTCAGTTTCCTAAGCAGAGTTGAAATAGATATGGCCCGTGTGTAGGAAGCACAGTTCTTTTGTTCTGAGCAAGCTCACTGTTCTGGCCCTATAGGAAACACAGGTGAGTAGGATAGTGCTCTTTTCTCAAAAGCAGAGTGTGTTTCTTGTAAGGCGAGCTAGCGTTTGTTTCCCAGTCCTAAATGGAGTTGAATGACATGCAGTTTCTTTTCCTACGAGCAAGAGTTGTTTTCTGGTAAGGAAAGTCAGTATTGCGCTCCCTTTGCCATACACAGTGCCAATAGCACTCGCGTCTCTTCCCAGCAAGTACAGTGTATTGGACTGAAGAGAAGCTACTGTTCTTGTTAGTTTCCTAATCAGAGTTGAACTAGATATGGCCCGTGTGTGTAGGAAGCACAGTTCTTTTGTTCTGAGCATGCTCACTGTTCTGGCCCTATAGGAAACACAGGAGAGTAGAAGAGTGCTCTTTTCTCAAAAGCAGAGTGTGTTTCTTGTAAGGCAAGCTAGCGTTTGTTTCCCAGTCCTAAACGGAGTTGAATGACATGCAGTTTCTTTTCCTACGAGCAAGAGTTGTTTTCTCCTAAGAAGAGTCACTATTGCGCTCCCTTTGCCATACACAGTGCCAATAGCACTCGCGTCTCTTCCCAGCAAGTACACTGTATTGGACTGAAGAGAAGCTACTGTTCTTGTCAGTTTCCTAAGCAGAGTTGAACTAGATATGGCCCGTGTGTGTAGGAAGCACTGTTCTTTTGTTCTGAGCAAGCTCACTGTTCTGGCCCTATAGGAAACACAGGAGAGTAGAAGAGTGCTCTTTTCTCAAAAGCAGAGTGTGTTTCTTGTAAGGCGAGCTAGCGTTTGTTTCCCAGACCTAAACGGAGTTGAATCCCATGCAGTTTCTGGTCCTATGAGCAAGAGTTGTTTTCTGCTAAGAAGAGTCACTATTGCGCTCCCATTGCCATACACAGTGGCAATAGCACTCCCGTCTGTTCGAAGCAAGTACAGTGTATTGGACTGAAGAGAAGCTACTGTTCTTGTTAGTTTCCTAATCAGAGTTGAACTAGATATGGCCCGTGTGTGTAGGAAGCACAGTTCTTTTGTTCTGAGCAAACTCACTGTTCTGGCCCTATAGGAAACAGAGGAGAGTAGAAGAGTGCTCTTTTCTCAAAAGCAGAGTGTGTTTCTTGTAAGGAGAGGTAGCATTTGTTTCCCAGTCCTAAACGGAGTTGAATGACATGCAGTTTCTGGTCCTACGAGCAAGAGTTGTTTTCTGCTAAGAAGAGTCACTATTGAGCTCCCATTGCCATACACAGTGGCAATAGCACTCGCGTCTGTTCCCAGTAAGTACAGTGTATTGGACTGAAGAGAAGCTACTGTTCTTGTCAGTTTCCAAGCAGAGTTGAACTAGATATGGCCCGTGTGTGTAGGAAGCACAGTTCTTTTTTGTGAGCAAGCTCACTGTTCTGGCCCTATAGGAAACACAGGAGAGTAGAAGAGTGCTCTTTTCTCAAAAGCAGAGTGTGTTTCTTGTAAGGAGAGGTAGCATTTGTTTCCCAGTCCTAAAGGGAGTTGAATGACATGCAGTTTCTGGTCGTACGAGCAAGAGTTGTTTTCTGGTAAGGAAAGTCAATATTGTGCTCCCTTTGCCATACACAGTGGAAATAGCACTCAGGTCTGTTCCCAGCAAGTACAGTGTATTGGACTGAAGAGAAGCTACTGTTCTGATCAGTTTTTTTTGCAGAGCTGAAGTAGGTATGGCCCGTGTGTGTAGGAACCACAGTTCTTTTGGTCTGAGCAAGCACACTGTTCTGACCCTATAGGAAACACAGGAGAGTAGATGAGTGCTCTTTTCTCAAAAGCAGAGTGAGTTTCTTGTAAGGCGAGCTAGCGTTTGTTTCCCAGTCCTAAACGGAGTTGAATGACATGCAGTTTCATTTCCTACGAGCAAGTGTTGTTTTCTGCTAAGAAGAGTCACTATTGCGCTCCCATTGCCATACACAGTGGCAATAGCACTCGCGTCTCTTCCCAGCAAGTACAGTGTATTGGACTGAAGAGAAGCTACTGTTCTTGACTGTTCTTGTCAGTTTCCTAAGCAGAGTTGAACTAGATATGGCCCGTGTGTGTAGGAAACACAGTTCTTTTGTTCTGAGCAAGCTCACTGTTCTGGCCCTATAGGAAACACAGGAGAGTACAAGAGTGCTCTTTTCTCAAAAGCAGAGTGTGTTTCTTGTAAGGGAGCTAGGGTTTATTTCCCAGTCCTAAACGGAGTTGAATCCCATGCAGTTTCTGGTCCTACGAGCAAGAGTTGTTTTCTGCTAAGAAGAGTCACTATTGCGCTCCCTTTGCCATACACAGTGCCAATAGCACTCGCGTCTGTTCCCAGCAAGTACAGTGTATTGGACTGAAGAGAAGCTACTGTTCTTGTCAGTTTCCTAAGCAGAGTTGAAATAGATATGGCCCGTGTGTAGGAAGCACAGTTCTTTTGTTCTGAGCAAGCTCACTGTTCTGGCCCTATAGGAAACACAGGTGAGTAGGATAGTGCTCTTTTCTCAAAAGCAGAGTGTGTTTCTTGTAAGGCGATCTAGCGTTTGTTTCCCAGTCCTAGACGGAGTTGAATCCCATGCAGTTTCTGCTCCTACGAGCAAGAGTTGTTTTCTGGTAAGGAAAGTCACTATTGTGCTCCCTTTGCCATACACAGTGGAAATAGCACTCGCGTCTGTTCCCAGCAAGTACAGTGTATTGGACTGAAGAGAAGCTACTGTTCTTGTCAGTTTCCTAAGCAGAGTTGAACTAGACATGGCCCGTGTGTGTAGGAAGCCCAGTTCTTTTGTTCTGAGCAAGCTCACTGTTCTGGCCCTATAGGAAACACAGGAGAGTACAAGAGTGCTCTTTTCTCAAAAGCAGAGTGTGTTTCTTGTAAGGCGAGCTAGCGTTTGTTTCCCAGTCCTAAACGGAGTTTAATGACATGCACTTTCTTTTCCTATGAGCAAGAGTTGTTTTCTGCTAAGAAGAGTCACTATTGCGCTCCCATTGCCATACACAGTGCCAATAGCACTCGCGTCTGTTCCCAGCAAGTACAGTGTATTGGACTGAAGAGAAGCTACTGTTCTTGTCAATTTTCCTAAGCAGAGTTGAACTAGATATGGCCCGTGTGTGTAGGAAACACAGTTCTTTTGTTCTGAGCAAGCTCACTGTTCTGGCCCTATAGGAAACACAGGAGAGTACAAGAGTGCTCTTTTCTCAAAAGCAGAGTGTGTTTCTTGTAAGGCGAGCTAGCGTTTGTTTCCCAGTCCTAAACGGAGTTGAATCCCATGCAGTTTCTGGTCCTATGAGCAAGAGTTGTTTTCTGCTAAGAAGAGTCACTATTGCGCTCCCATTGCCATACACAGTGCAAATAGCACTCGCGTCTGTTCCCAGCAAGTACAGTGTATTGGACTGAAGAGAAGCTACTGTTCTTGTCAGTTTCCTAAGCAGAGTTGAACTAGATATGGCCCGTGTGTGTAGGAAGCACAGTTCTTTTGTTCTGAGCAAGCTCACTGTTCTGGCCCTATAGGAAACACAGAAGAGTAGAAGAGTGCTCTTTTCTCAAAAGCAGAGTGTGTTTCTTGTAAGGAGAGGTAGAATTTGATTCCCAGTCCTAAACGGAGTTGAATCCCATGCAGTTTCTGGTCCTACGAGCAAGAGTTGTTTTCTGGTAAGGAAAGTCAATATTGTGCTCCCTTTGCCATGCACAGTGGAAATAGCACTCAGGTCTGTTCCCAGCAAGTACAGTGTATTGGACTGAAGAGAAGCTACTGTTCTGATCACTTTCTTTTGCAGAGCTGAAGTAGGTATGGCCCGTGTGTGTAGGAACCACAGTTCTTTTGGTCTGAGCAAGCACACTGTTCTGACCCTATAGGAAACACAGGAGAGTAGATGAGTGCTCTTTTCTCAAAAGCAGAGTGAGTTTCTTGTAAGGCGAGCTAGCGTTTGTTTCCCAGTCCTAAACGGAGTTGAATGACATGCAGTTTCATTTCCTACGAGCAAGAGTTGTTTTCTGCTAAGAAGAGTCACTATTGCGCTCCCATTGCCATACACAGTGGCAATAGCACTCGCGTCTCTTCCCAGCAAGTACAGTGTATTGGACTGAAGAGAAGCTACTGTTCTTGACTGTTCTTGTCAGTTTCCTAAGCAGAGTTGAACTAGATATGGCCCGTGTGTGTAGGAAGCACAGTTCTTTTGTTCTGAGCAAGCTCACTGTTCTGGCCCTATAGGAAACACAGGAGAGTAGAAGAGTGCTCTTTTCTCAAAAGCAGAGTGTGTTTCTTGTAAGGGAGCTAGGGTTTATTTCCCAGTCCTAAACGGAGTTGAATCCCATGCAGTTTCTGGTCCTACGAGCAAGAGTTGTTTTCTGCTAAGAAGAGTCACTATTGCGCTCCCTTTGCCATACACAGTGCCAATAGCACTCGCGTCTGTTCCCAGCAAGTACAGTGTATTGGACTGAAGAGAAGCTACTGTTCTTGTCAGTTTCCTAAGCAGAGTTGAAATAGATATGGCCCGTGTGTAGGAAGCACAGTTCTTTTGTTCTGAGCAAGCTCACTGTTCTGGCCCTATAGGAAACACAGGTGAGTAGGATAGTGCTCTTTTCTCAAAAGCAGAGTGTGTTTCTTGTAAGGCGAGCTAGCGTTTGTTTCCCAGTCCTAAATGGAGTTGAATGACATGCAGTTTCTTTTCCTACGAGCAAGAGTTGTTTTCTGGTAAGGAAAGTCAGTATTGCGCTCCCTTTGCCATACACAGTGCCAATAGCACTCGCGTCTCTTCCCAGCAAGTACAGTGTATTGGACTGAAGAGAAGCTACTGTTCTTGTTAGTTTCCTAATCAGAGTTGAACTAGATATGGCCCGTGTGTGTAGGAAGCACAGTTCTTTTGTTCTGAGCATGCTCACTGTTCTGGCCCTATAGGAAACACAGGAGAGTAGAAGAGTGCTCTTTTCTCAAAAGCAGAGTGTGTTTCTTGTAAGGCAAGCTAGCGTTTGTTTCCCAGTCCTAAACGGAGTTGAATGACATGCAGTTTCTTTTCCTACGAGCAAGAGTTGTTTTCTCCTAAGAAGAGTCACTATTGCGCTCCCTTTGCCATACACAGTGCCAATAGCACTCGCGTCTCTTCCCAGCAAGTACACTGTATTGGACTGAAGAGAAGCTACTGTTCTTGTCAGTTTCCTAAGCAGAGTTGAACTAGATATGGCCCGTGTGTGTAGGAAGCACTGTTCTTTTGTTCTGAGCAAGCTCACTGTTCTGGCCCTATAGGAAACACAGGAGAGTAGAAGAGTGCTCTTTTCTCAAAAGCAGAGTGTGTTTCTTGTAAGGCGAGCTAGCGTTTGTTTCCCAGACCTAAACGGAGTTGAATCCCATGCAGTTTCTGGTCCTATGAGCAAGAGTTGTTTTCTGCTAAGAAGAGTCACTATTGCGCTCCCATTGCCATACACAGTGGCAATAGCACTCCCGTCTGTTCGAAGCAAGTACAGTGTATTGGACTGAAGAGAAGCTTCTGTTCTTGTTAGTTTCCTAATCAGAGTTGAACTAGATATGGCCCGTGTGTGTAGGAAGCACAGTTCTTTTGTTCTGAGCAAACTCACTGTTCTGGCCCTATAGGAAACAGAGGAGAGTAGAAGAGTGCTCTTTTCTCAAAAGCAGAGTGTGTTTCTTGTAAGGAGAGGTAGCATTTGTTTCCCAGTCCTAAACGGAGTTGAATGACATGCAGTTTCTGGTCCTACGAGCAAGAGTTGTTTTCTGCTAAGAAGAGTCACTATTGAGCTCCCATTGCCATACACAGTGGCAATAGCACTCGCGTCTGTTCCCAGTAAGTACAGTGTATTGGACTGAAGAGAAGCTACTGTTCTTGTCAGTTTCCAAGCAGAGTTGAACTAGATATGGCCCGTGTGTGTAGGAAGCACAGTTCTTTTTTGTGAGCAAGCTCACTGTTCTGGCCCTATAGGAAACACAGGAGAGTAGAAGAGTGCTCTTTTCTCAAAAGCAGAGTGTGTTTCTTGTAAGGAGAGGTAGCATTTGTTTCCCAGTCCTAAAGGGAGTTGAATGACATGCAGTTTCTGGTCGTACGAGCAAGAGTTGTTTTCTGGTAAGGAAAGTCAATATTGTGCTCCCTTTGCCATACACAGTGGAAATAGCACTCAGGTCTGTTCCCAGCAAGTACAGTGTATTGGACTGAAGAGAAGCTACTGTTCTGATCAGTTTTTTTTGCAGAGCTGAAGTAGGTATGGCCCGTGTGTGTAGGAACCACAGTTCTTTTGGTCTGAGCAAGCACACTGTTCTGACCCTATAGGAAACACAGGAGAGTAGATGAGTGCTCTTTTCTCAAAAGCAGAGTGAGTTTCTTGTAAGGCGAGCTAGCGTTTGTTTCCCAGTCCTAAACGGAGTTGAATGACATGCAGTTTCATTTCCTACGAGCAAGTGTTGTTTTCTGCTAAGAAGAGTCACTATTGCGCTCCCATTGCCATACACAGTGGCAATAGCACTCGCGTCTCTTCCCAGCAAGTACAGTGTATTGGACTGAAGAGAAGCTACTGTTCTTGACTGTTCTTGTCAGTTTCCTAAGCAGAGTTGAACTAGATATGGCCCGTGTGTGTAGGAAGCACAGTTCTTTTGTTCTGAGCAAGCTCACTGTTCTGGCCCTATAGGAAACACAGGAGAGTAGAAGAGTGCTCTTTTCTCAAAAGCAGAGTGTGTTTCTTGTAAGGGAGCTAGGGTTTATTTCCCAGTCCTAAACGGAGTTGAATCCCATGCAGTTTCTGGTCCTACGAGCAAGAGTTGTTTTCTGCTAAGAAGAGTCACTATTGCGCTCCCTTTGCCATACACAGTGCCAATAGCACTCGCGTCTGTTCCCAGCAAGTACAGTGTATTGGACTGAAGAGAAGCTACTGTTCTTGTCAGTTTCCTAAGCAGAGTTGAAATAGATATGGCCCGTGTGTAGGAAGCACAGTTCTTTTGTTCTGAGCAAGCTCACTGTTCTGGCCCTATAGGAAACACAGGTGAGTAGGATAGTGCTCTTTTCTCAAAAGCAGAGTGTGTTTCTTGTAAGGCGATCTAGCGTTTGTTTCCCAGTCCTAGACGGAGTTGAATCCCATGCAGTTTCTGCTCCTACGAGCAAGAGTTGTTTTCTGGTAAGGAAAGTCACTATTGTGCTCCCTTTGCCATACACAGTGGAAATAGCACTCGCGTCTGTTCCCAGCAAGTACAGTGTATTGGACTGAAGAGAAGCTACTGTTCTTGTCAGTTTCCTAAGCAGAGTTGAACTAGACATGGCCCGTGTGTGTAGGAAGCCCAGTTCTTTTGTTCTGAGCAAGCTCACTGTTCTGGCCCTATAGGAAACACAGGAGAGTACAAGAGTGCTCTTTTCTCAAAAGCAGAGTGTGTTTCTTGTAAGGCGAGCTAGCGTTTGTTTCCCAGTCCTAAACGGAGTTTAATGACATGCACTTTCTTTTCCTATGAGCAAGAGTTGTTTTCTGCTAAGAAGAGTCACTATTGCGCTCCCATTGCCATACACAGTGCCAATAGCACTCGCGTCTGTTCCCAGCAAGTACAGTGTATTGGACTGAAGAGAAGCTACTGTTCTTGTCAATTTTCCTAAGCAGAGTTGAACTAGATATGGCCCGTGTGTGTAGGAAACACAGTTCTTTTGTTCTGAGCAAGCTCACTGTTCTGGCCCTATAGGAAACACAGGAGAGTACAAGAGTGCTCTTTTCTCAAAAGCAGAGTGTGTTTCTTGTAAGGCGAGCTAGCGTTTGTTTCCCAGTCCTAAACGGAGTTGAATCCCATGCAGTTTCTGGTCCTATGAGCAAGAGTTGTTTTCTGCTAAGAAGAGTCACTATTGCGCTCCCATTGCCATACACAGTGCAAATAGCACTCGCGTCTGTTCCCAGCAAGTACAGTGTATTGGACTGAAGAGAAGCTACTGTTCTTGTCAGTTTCCTAAGCAGAGTTGAACTAGATATGGCCCGTGTGTGTAGGAAGCACAGTTCTTTTGTTCTGAGCAAGCTCACTGTTCTGGCCCTATAGGAAACACAGAAGAGTAGAAGCGTGCTCTTTTCTCAAAAGCAGAGTGTGTTTCTTGTAAGGAGAGGTAGAATTTGTTTCCCAGTCCTAAACGGAGTTGAATCCCATGCAGTTTCTGGTCCTACGAGCAAGAGTTGTTTTCTGGTAAGGAAAGTCAATATTGTGCTCCCTTTGCCATGCACAGTGGAAATAGCACTCAGGTCTGTTCCCAGCAAGTACAGTGTATTGGACTGAAGAGAAGCTACTGTTCTGATCACTTTCTTTTGCAGAGCTGAAGTAGGTATGGCCCGTGTGTGTAGGAAGCACAGTTCTTTTTTCTGAGCAAGCACACTGTTCTGGCCCTATAGGAAACACAGGAGAGTAGAAGAGTGCTCTTTTCTCAAAAGCAGAGTGTATTTCTTGTAAGGGAGCTAGGGTTTGTTTCCCAGTCCTAAACGGAGTTGAATCCCATGCAGTTTCTGGTCCTACGAGCAAGAGTTGTTTTCTGCTAAGAAGAGTCACTATTGCGCTCCCATTGCCATACACAGTGGCAATAGCACTCGCGTCTGTTCCCAGCAAGTACAGTGTATTGGACTGAAGAGAAGCTACTGTTCTTGTCAGTTTCCAAGCAGAGTTGAACTAGATATGGCCCGTGTGTGTAGGAAGCACAGTTCTTTTGTTCTGAGCAAGCTCACTGTTCTGGCCCTATAGTAAACACAGGAGAGTAGAAGAGTGCTCTTTTCTCAAAAGCAGAGTGTGTTTCTTGTAAGTAGAGGTAGCATTTGTTTCCCAGTCCTAAACGGAGTTGAATCCCATGCAGTTTCTGGTCCTACGAGCAAGAGTTGTTTTCTGGTAAGGAAAGTCAATATTGCGCTCCCTTTGCCATACAGAGTGGAAATAGCACTCAGGTCTGTTCCCAGCAAGTACAGTGTATTGGACTGAAGAGAAGCTACTGTTCTGATCAGTTTCTTTTGCAGAGCTGATTAGGTACGGCCCGTGTGTGTAGGAAGCACAGTTCTTTTGTTCTGAGCAAGCACACTGTTCTGGCCCTATAGGAAACACAGGAGAGTAGAGGAGTGCTCTTTTCTCAAAAGCAGAGTGTCTTTCTTGTAAGGCGAGCTAGCGTTTGTTTCCCAGTCCTAAACGGAGTTGAATGACATGCAGTTTCTGGTCCTACGAGCAAGAGTTGTTTTCTGCTAAGAAGAGTCACTATTGCGCTCCCTTTGCCATACACAGTGCCAATAGCACTCGCGTCTCTTCCCAGCAAGTACAGTGTATTGGACTGAAGAGAAGCTATTGTTCTTGTCATTTTCCTAAGCAGAGTTGAACTAGATATGGCCCGTGTGTGTAGGAAGCACAGTTCTTTTGTTCTGAGCAAGCTCACTGTTCTGGCACTATAGGAAACACAGGTGAGTAGAAGAGTGCTCTTTTCTCAAAAGCAGAGTGTGTTTCTTGTAAGGCGAGCTAGCGTTTGTTTCCCAGTCCTAAACGGAGTTGAATCCCATGGAGTTTCTGCTCCTACGAGCAAGAGTTGTTTTCTGGTAAGGAAAGTCAGTATTGCGCTCCCTTTGCCATACACAGTGGCAATAGCACTCGCGTCTGTTCCCAGCAAGTACAGTGTATTGGACTGAAGAGAAGCTACTGTTCTTGTTAGTTTCCTAATCAGAGTTGAACTAGATATGGCCCGTGTGTGTAGGAAGCACAGTTCTTTTGTTCTGAGCATGCTCACTGTTCTGGCCCTATAGGAAACACAGGAGAGTAGAAGAGTGCTCTTTTCTCAAAAGCAGAGTGTGTTTCTTGTAAGGCAAGCTAGCGTTTGTTTCCCAGTCCTAAACGGAGTTGAATGACATGCAGTTTCTTTTCCTACGAGCAAGAGTTGTTTTCTCCTAAGAAGAGTCACTATTGCGCTCCCTTTGCCATACACAGTGCCAATAGCACTCGCGTCTCTTCCCAGCAAGTACACTGTATTGGACTGAAGAGAAGCTACTGTTCTTGTCAGTTTCCTAAGCAGAGTTGAACTAGATATGGCCCGTGTGTGTAGGAAGCACTGTTCTTTTTTTCTGAGCAAGCTCACTGTTCTGGCCCTATAGGAAACACAGGAGAGTAGAAGAGTGCTCTTTTCTCAAAAGCAGAGTGTGTTTCTTGTAAGGCGAGCTAGCGTTTGTTTCCCAGACCTAAACGGAGTTGAATCCCATGCAGTTTCTGGTCCTATGAGCAAGAGTTGTTTTCTGCTAAGAAGAGTCACTATTGTGCTCCCATTGCCATACACAGTGGCAATAGCACTCCCGTCTGTTCGAAGCAAGTACAGTGTATTGGACTGAAGAGAAGCTACTGTTCTTGTCAGTTTCCAAGCAGAGTTGAACTAGATATGGCCCGTGTGTGTAGGAAGCACAGTTCTTTTGTTCTGAGCAAGCTCACTGTTCTGGCCCTATAGGAAACACAGGAGAGTAGAAGAGTGCTCTTTTCTCAAAAGCAGAGTGTGTTTCTTGTAAGGAGAGGTAGCATTTGTTTCCCAGTCCTAAACGGAGTTGAATGACATGCAGTTTCTGGTCCTACGAGCAAGAGTTGTTTTCTGCTAAGAAGAGTCACTATTGAGCTCCCATTGCCATACACAGTGGCAATAGCACTCGCGTCTGTTCCCAGTAAGTACAGTGTATTGGACTGAAGAGTAGCTACTGTTCTTGTCAGTTTCCAAGCAGAGTTGAACTAGATATGGCCCGTGTGTGTAGGAAGCACAGTTCATTTTTGTGAGCAAGCTCACTGTTCTGGACCTATAGGAAACACAGGAGAGTAGAAGAGTGCTCTTTTCTCAAAAGCAGAGTGTGTTTCTTGTAAGGAGAGGTAGCATTTGTTTCCCAGTCCTAAAGGGAGTTGAATGACATGCAGTTTCTGGTCGTACGAGCAAGAGTTGTTTTCTGGTAAGGAAAGTCAATATTGTGCTCCCTTTGCCATACACAGTGGAAATAGCACTCAGGTCTGTTCCCAGCAAGTACAGTGTATTGGACTGAAGAGAAGCTACTGTTCTGATCAGTTTTTTTTGCAGAGCTGAAGTAGGTATGGCCCGTGTGTGTAGGAACCACAGTTCTTTTGGTCTGAGCAAGCACACTGTTCTGACCCTATAGGAAACACAGGAGAGTAGATGAGTGCTCTTTTCTCAAAAGCAGAGTGAGTTTCTTGTAAGGCGAGCTAGCGTTTGTTTCCCAGTCCTAAACGGAGTTGAATGACATGCAGTTTCATTTCCTACGAGCAAGAGTTGTTTTCTGCTAAGAAGAGTCACTATTGCGCTCCCATTGCCATACACAGTGGCAATAGCACTCGCGTCTCTTCCCAGCAAGTACAGTGTATTGGACTGAAGAGAAGCTACTGTTCTTGACTGTTCTTGTCAGTTTCCTAAGCAGAGTTGAACTAGATATGGCCCGTGTGTGTAGGAAGCACAGTTCTTTTGTTCTGAGCAAGCTCACTGTTCTGGCCCTATAGGAAACACAGGAGAGTAGAAGAGTGCTCTTTTCTCAAAAGCAGAGTGTGTTTCTTGTAAGGGAGCTAGGGTTTATTTCCCAGTCCTAAACGGAGTTGAATCCCATGCAGTTTCTGGTCCTACGAGCAAGAGTTGTTTTCTGCTAAGAAGAGTCACTATTGCGCTCCCTTTGCCATACACAGTGCCAATAGCACTCGCGTCTGTTCCCAGCAAGTACAGTGTATTGGACTGAAGAGAAGCTACTGTTCTTGTCAGTTTCCTAAGCAGAGTTGAAATAGATATGGCCCGTGTGTAGGAAGCACAGTTCTTTTGTTCTGAGCAAGCTCACTGTTCTGGCCCTATAGGAAACACAGGTGAGTAGGATAGTGCTCTTTTCTCAAAAGCAGCGTGTGTTTCTTGTAAGGCGATCTAGCGTTTGTTTCCCAGTCCTAGACGGAGTTGAATCCCATGCAGTTTCTGCTCCTACGAGCAAGAGTTGTTTTCTGGTAAGGAAAGTCACTATTGTGCTCCCTTTGCCATACACAGTGGAAATAGCACTCGCGTCTGTTCCCAGCAAGTACAGTGTATTGGACTGAAGAGAAGCTACTGTTCTTGTCAGTTTCCTAAGCAGAGTTGAACTAGATATGGCCCGTGTGTGTAGGAAGCCCAGTTCTTTTGTTCTGAGCAAGCTCACTGTTCTGGCCCTATAGGAAACACAGGAGAGTACAAGAGTGCTCTTTTCTCAAAAGCAGAGTGTGTTTCTTGTAAGGCGAGCTAGCGTTTGTTTCCCAGTCCTAAATGGAGTTGAATGACATGCAGTTTCTTTTCCTACGAGCAAGAGTTGTTTTCTGCTAAGAAGAGTCACTATTGTGGTCCCTTTGCCATACACAGTGCCAATAGCACTCGCGTCTCTTCCCAGCAATACAGTGTATTGGACTGAAGGGAAGCTACTGTTCTTGTCAGTTTCCTAAGCAGAGTTGAACTAGATATGGCCCGTGTGTGTAGGAAGCACAGTTCTTTTGTTCTGAGCAAGCTCACTGTTCTGGCCCTATAGGAAACACAGGAGAGTAGAAGAGTGCTCTTTTCTCAAAAGCAGAGTGTGTTTCTTGTAAGGGAGCTAGGGTTTTTTTCCCAGTCCTAAACGGAGTTGAATCCCATGCCGTTTCTGGTCCTATGAGCAAGAGTTGTTTTCTGCTAAGAAGAGTCACTATTGCGCTCCCTTTTCCATACACAGTGCCAATAGCACTCGTGTCTCTTCCCAGCAAGTACAGTGTATTGGACTGAAGAGAAGCTACTGTTCTTGTCAGTTTCCTAAGCAGAGTTAAACTAGATATGGCCCGTGTGTAGGAAGCACAGTTCTTTTGTTCTGAGCAAGCTCACTGTTCTGGCCCTATAGGAAACACAGGTGAGTAGGATAGTGCTCTTTTCTCAAAAGCAGAGTGTGTTTCTTGTAAGGCGAGCTAGCGTTTGTTTCCCAGTCCTAAACGGAGTTGAATGACATGCAGTTTCTTTTCCTACGAGCAAGAGTTGTTTTCTGCTAAGAAGAGTCACTATTGTGCTCCCATTGCCATACACAGTGCCAATAGCACTCACGTCTGTTCCCAGCAAGTACAGTGTATTGGACTGAAGAGAAGCTACTGTTCTTGTCAGTTTCCTAAGCAGAGTTGAACTAGATATGGCCCGTGTGTGTAGGAAGCACAGTTCTTTTGTTCTGAGCAAGCTCACTGTTCTGGCCCTATAGTAAACACAGGAGAGTAGAATAGTGCTCTTTTCTCAAAAGCAGAGTGTGTTTCATGTAAGGAGAGGTAGAATTTGTTTCCCAGTCCTAAACGGAGTTGAATCCCATGCAGTTTCTGGTCCTACGAGCAAGAGTTGTTTTCTGGTAAGGAAAGTCAATATTGTGCTCCCTTTGCCATACACAGTGGAAATAGCACTCAGGTCTGTTCCCAGCAAGTACAGTGTATTGGACTGAAGAGAAGCTACTGTTCTGATCAGTTTCTTTTGCAGAGCTGAAGTAGGTATGGCCCGTGTGTGTAGGAAGCACAGTTCTTTTGTTCTGAGCAAGCACACTGTTCTGGCCCTATAGGAAACACAGGAGAGTAGAGGAGTGCTCTTTTCTCAAAAGCAGAGTGTGTTTCTTGTAAGGAGAGCTAGCGTTTGTTTCCCAGTCTTAAATGGAGTTGAATGACATGCAGTTTTTGGTCCTATGAGCAAGAGTTGTTTTCTGCTAAGAAGAGTCACTATTGCGCTCCCTTTGACATACACAGTGCCAATAGCACTCGCGTCTCTTCCCAGCTAGTACACTGTATTGGACTGAAGAGAAGCTACTGTTCTTGTCAGTTTCCTAAGCCGAGTTGAACTAGATATGGCCCGTGTGTGTAGGAAGCACTGTTCTTTTGTTCTGAGCAAGCTCACTGTTCTGGCCCTATAGGAAACACAGGAGAGTAGAAGAGTGCTCTTTTCTCAAAAGCAGAGTGTGTTTCTTGTAAGGCGAGCTAGCGTTTGTTTCCCAGTCCTAAATGGAGTTGAATGACATGCAGTTTCTTTTCCTACGAGCAAGAGTTGTTTTCTGCTAAGAAGAGTCACTATTGTGGTCCCTTTGCCATACACAGTGCCAATAGCACTCGCGTCTCTTCCCAGCAATACAGTGTATTGGACTGAAGAGAAGCTACTGTTCTTGTCAGTTTCCTAAGCAGAGTTGAACTAGATATGGCCCGTGTGTGTAGGAAGCACAGTTCTTTTGTTCTGAGCAAGCTCACTGTTCTGGCCCTATAGGAAACACAGGAGAGTAGAAGAGTGCTCTTTTCTCAAAAGCAGAGTGTGTTTCTTGTAAGGGAGCTAGGGTTTTTTTCCCAGTCCTAAACGGAGTTGAATCCCATGCAGTTTCTGGTCCTATGAGCAAGAGTTGTTTTCTGCTAAGAAGAGTCACTATTGCGCTCCCTTTTCCATACACAGTGCCAATAGCACTCGTGTCTCTTCCCAGCAAGTACAGTGTATTGGACTGAAGAGAAGCTACTGTTCTTGTCAGTTTCCTAAGCAGAGTTAAACTAGATATGGCCCGTGTGTAGGAAGCACAGTTCTTTTGTTCTGAGCAAGCTCACTGTTCTGGCCCTATAGGAAACACAGGTGAGTAGGATAGTGCTCTTTTCTCAAAAGCAGAGTGTGTTTCTTGTAAGGCGAGCTAGCGTTTGTTTCCCAGTCCTAAACGGAGTTGAATGACATGCAGTTTCTTTTCCTACGAGCAAGAGTTGTTTTCTGCTAAGAAGAGTCACTATTGTGCTCCCATTGCCATACACAGTGCCAATAGCACTCACGTCTGTTCCCAGCAAGTACAGTGTATTGGACTGAAGAGAAGCTACTGTTCTTGTCAGTTTCCTAAGCAGAGTTGAACTAGATATGGCCCGTGTGTGTAGGAAGCACAGTTCTTTTGTTCTGAGCAAGCTCACTGTTCTGGCCCTATAGTAAACACAGGAGAGTAGAATAGTGCTCTTTTCTCAAAAGCAGAGTGTGTTTCATGTAAGGAGAGGTAGAATTTGTTTCCCAGTCCTAAACGGAGTTGAATCCCATGCAGTTTCTGGTCCTACGAGCAAGAGTTGTTTTCTGGTAAGGAAAGTCAATATTGTGCTCCCTTTGCCATACACAGTGGAAATAGCACTCAGGTCTGTTCCCAGCAAGTACAGTGTATTGGACTGAAGAGAAGCTACTGTTCTGATCAGTTTCTTTTGCAGAGCTGAAGTAGGTATGGCCCGTGTGTGTAGGAAGCACAGTTCTTTTGTTCTGAGCAAGCACACTGTTCTGGCCCTATAGGAAACACAGGAGAGTAGAGGAGTGCTCTTTTCTCAAAAGCAGAGTGTGTTTCTTGTAAGGAGAGCTAGCGTTTGTTTCCCAGTCTTAAATGGAGTTGAATGACATGCAGTTTTTGGTCCTATGAGCAAGAGTTGTTTTCTGCTAAGAGGAGTCACTATTGCGCTCCCTTTGACATACACAGTGCCAATAGCACTCGCGTCTCTTCCCAGCTAGTACACTGTATTGGACTGAAGAGAAGCTACTGTTCTTGTCAGTTTCCTAAGCCGAGTTGAACTAGATATGGCCCGTGTGTGTAGGAAGCACTGTTCTTTTGTTCTGAGCAAGCTCACTGTTCTGGCCCTATAGGAAACACAGGAGAGTAGAAGAGTGCTCTTTTCTCAAAAGCAGAGTGTGTTTCTTGTAAGGCGAGCTAGCGTTTGTTTCCCAGTCCTAGACGTAGTTGAATCCCATGCAGTTTTTGCTCCTACGAGCAAGAGTTGTTTTCTGGTAAGGAAAGTCACTATTGCGCTCCCTTTGCCATACAGAGTGGAAATAGCACTCGCGTCTGTTCCCAGCAAGTACAGTGTATTGGACTGAAGAGAAGCTACTGTTCTTGTCAGTTTCCTAAGCAGAGTTGAACTAGATATGGCCCGTGTGTGTAGGAAGCCCAGTTCTTTTGTTCTGAGCAAGCTCACTGTTCTGGCCCTATAGGAAACACAGGAGAGTACAAGAGTGCTCTTTTCTCAAAAGCAGAGTGTGTTTCTTGTCAGGCGAGCTAGCGTTTGTTTCCCAGTCCTAAACGGAGTTTAATGACATGCACTTTCTTTTCCTACGAGCAAGAGTTGTTTTCTGCTAAGAAGAGTCCCTATTGCGCTCCCATTGCCATACACAGTGCCAATAGCACTCGCGTCTGTTCCCAGCAAGTACAGTGTATTGGACTGAAGAGAAGCTACTGTTCTTGTCAATTTTCCTAAGCAGAGTTGAACTAGACATGGCGCGTGTGTTTAGGAAACACAGTTCTTTTGTTCTGAGCAAGCTCACTGTTCTGGCCCTAAAGGAAACACAGGAGAGTACAAGAGTGCTCTTTTCTCAAAAGCAGAGTGTGTTTCTTGTAA
This sequence comes from Peromyscus eremicus, assembly GCF_949786415.1. Lineage (NCBI taxonomy): Eukaryota > Metazoa > Chordata > Mammalia > Rodentia > Cricetidae > Peromyscus > Peromyscus eremicus. The sequence goes on along the minus strand of NW_026734945.1, from coordinate 51,990 downwards.
GGCGAGCTAGCGTTTGTTTCCCAGACCTAAACGGAGTTGAATCCCATGCAGTTTCTGGTCCTATGAGCAAGAGTTGTTTTCTGCTAAGAAGAGTCACTATTGTGCTCCCATTGCCATACACAGTGCAAATAGCACTCGCGTCTGTTCCCAGCAAGTACAGTGTATTGGACTGAAGAGAAGCTACTGTTCTTGTCAGTTTCCTAAGCAGAGTTGAACTAGATATGGCCCGTGTGTGTAGGAAGCACAGTTCTTTTGTTCTGAGCAAGCTCACTGTTCTGGCACTATAGGAAACACAGAAGAGTAGAAGAGTGCTCTTTTCTCAAAAGCAGAGTGTGTTTCTTGTAAAGAGAGGTAGAATTTGTTTCCCAGTCCTAAACGGAGTTGAATCCCATGCAGTTTCTGGTCCTACGAGCAAGAGTTGTTTTCTGGTAAGGAAAGTCAATATTGTGCTCCCTTTGCCATACACAGTGGAAATAGCAGTCAGGTCTGTTCCCAGCAAGTACAGTGTATTGGACTGAAGAGAAGCTACTGTTCTGATCACTTTCTTTTGCAGAGCTGAAGTAGGTATGGCCCGTGTGTGTAGGAAGCACAGTTCTTTTGTTCTGAGCAAGCACACTGTTCTGGCCCTATAGGAAACACAGGAGAGTAGAAGAGTGCTCTTTTCTCAAAAGCAGAGTGTATTTCTTGTAAGGGAGCTAGGGTTTGTTTCCCAGTCCTAAACGGAGTTGAATCCCATGCAGTTTCTGGTCCTACGAGCAAGAGTTGTTTTCTGCTAAGAAGAGTCACTATTGCGCTCCCTTTGCCATACACAGTGGCAATAGCACTCGCGTCTGTTCCCAGCAAGTACAGTGTATTGGACTGAAGAGAAGCTACTGTTCTTGTCAGTTTCCAAGCAGAGTTGAACTAGATATGGCCCGTGTGTGTAGGAAGCACAGTTCTTTTGTTCTGAGCAAGCTCACTGTTCTGGCCCTATAGTAAACACAGGAGAGTAGAAGAGTGCTCTTTTCTCAAAAGCAGAGTGTGTTTCTTGTAAGTAGAGGTAGCATTTTTTTCCCAGTCCTAAACGGAGTTGAATCCCATGCAGTTTCTGGTCCTACGAGCAAGAGTTGTTTTCTGGTAAGGAAAGTCAATATTGCGCTCCCTTTGCCATACAGAGTGGAAATAGCACTCAGGTCTGTTCCCAGCAAGTACAGTGTATTGGACTGAAGAGAAGCTACTGTTCTGATCAGTTTCTTTTGCAGAGCTGAAGTAGGTACGGCCCGTGTGTGTAGGAAGCACAGTTCTTTTGTTCTGAGCAAGCACACTGTTCTGGCCCTATAGGAAACACAGGAGAGTAGAGGAGTGCTCTTTTCTCAAAAGCAGAGTGTGTTTCTTGTAAGGCGAGCTAGCGTTTGTTTCCCAGTCCTAAACGGAGTTGAATGACATGCAGTTTCTGGTCCTACGAGCAAGAGTTGTTTTCTGCTAAGAAGAGTCACTATTGCGCTCCCTTTGCCATACACAGTGCCAATAGCACTCGCGTCTCTTCCCAGCAAGTACAGTGTATTGGACTGAAGAGAAGCTATTGTTCTTGTCATTTTCCTAAGCAGAGTTGAACTAGATATGGCCCGTGTGTGTAGGAAGCACAGTTCTTTTGTTCTGAGCAAGCTCACTGTTCTGGCCCTATAGGAAACACAGGTGAGTAGAAGAGTGCTCTTTTCTCAAAAGCAGAGTGTGTTTCTTGGAAGGCGAGCTAGCGTTTGTTTCCCAGACCTAAACGGAGTTGAATCCCATGCAGTTTCTGGTCCTACGAGCAAGAGTTGTTTTCTGCTAAGAAGAGTCACTATTGAGCTCCCATTGCCATACACAGTGGCAATAGCACTCGCGTCTGTTCCCAGCAAGTACAGTGTATTGGACTGAAGAGAAGCTACTGTTCTTGTCAGTTTCCAAGCAGAGTTGAACTAGATATGGCCTGTGTGTGTAGGAAGCACAGTTCTTTTTTGTGAGCAAGCTCACTGTTCTGGCCCTATAGGAAACACAGGAGAGTAGAAGAGTGCTCTTTTCTCAAAAGCAGAGTGTGTTTCATGTAAGGAGAGGTAGAATTTGTTTCCCAGTCCTAAACGGAGTTGAATCCCATGCAGTTTTTGGTCCTATGAGCAAGAGTTGTTTTCTGGTAAGGAAAGTCAATATTGTGCTCCCTTTGCCATACACAGTGGAAATAGCACTCAGGTCTGTTCCCAGCAAGTACAGTGTATTGGACTGAAGAGAAGCTACTGTTCTGATCAGTTTCTTTTGCAGAGCTTAAGTAGGTATGGCCCGTGTGTGTAGGAAGCACAGTTCTTTTGTTCTGAGCAAGCACACTGTTCTGGCCCTATAGGAAACACAGGAGAGTAGAAGAGTGCTCTTTTCTCAAAAGCAGAGTGTATTTCTTGTAAGGGAGCTAGGGTTTGTTTCCCAGTCATAAACGGAGTTGAATCCCATGCAGTTTCTGGTCCTACGAGCAAGAGTTGTTTTCTGCTAAGAATAGTCACTATTGCGCTCCCATTGCCATACACAGTGGCAATAGCACTCGCGTCTGTTCCCAGCAAGTACACTGTATTGGACTGAAGAGAAGCTACTGTTCTTGTCAGTTTCCTAAGCAGAGTTGAACTAGATATGGCCCGTGTGTGTAGGAAGCACTGTTCTTTTGTTCTGAGCAAGCTCACTGTTCTGGCCCTATAGGAAACACAGGAGAGTAGAAGAGTGCTCTTTTCTCAAAAGCAGAGTGTGTTTCTTGTAAGGCGAGCTAGGGTTTGTTTCCCAATTATAAACGGAGTGGAATCCCATGCAGTTTCTGGTCCTATGAGCAAGAGTTGTTTTCTGCTAAGAAGAGTCACTATTGCGCTCCCATTGCCATACACAGTGGAAATAGCACTCAGGTCTGTTCCCAGCAACTACAGTGTATTGGACTGATGAGAAGCTACTGTTCTGATCAGTTTCTTATGCAGAGCTGAAGTAGGTATGGCCTGTGTGTGTAGAAAGCACAGTTCTTTTGTTCTGAGCAAGCTCACTGTTCTGGCCCTATAGGAAACACAGGAGAGTAGAAGAGTGCTCTTTTCTCAAAAGCAGAGTGTATTTCTTGTAAGGGAGCTAGGGTTTGTTTCCCAGTCCTAAACGGAGTTGAATCCCATGCAGTTTCTGGTCCTACGAGCAAGAGTTGTTTTCTGCTAAGAAGAGTCACTATTGCGCTCCCATTGCCATACACAGTGGCAATAGCACTCGCGTCTGTTCCCAGCAAGTACAGTGTATTGGACTGAAGAGAAGCTACTGTTCTTGTCAGTTTCCAAGCAGAGTTGAACTAGATATGGCCCGTGTGTGTAGGAAGCACAGTTCTTTTGTTCTGAGCAAGCTCACTGTTCTGGCCCTATAGTAAACACAGGAGAGTAGAAGAGTGCTCTTTTCTCAAAAGCAGAGTGTGTTTCTTGTAAGTAGAGGTAGCATTTGTTTCCCAGTCCTAAACGGAGTTGAATCCCATGCAGTTTCTGGTCCTACGAGCAAGAGTTGTTTTCTGGTAAGGAAAGTCAATATTGCGCTCCCTTTGCCATACAGAGTGGAAATAGCACTCAGGTCTGTTCCCAGCAAGTACAGTGTATTGGACTGAAGAGAAGCTACTGTTCTGATCAGTTTCTTTTGCAGAGCTGAAGTAGGTACGGCCCGTGTGTGTAGGAAGCACAGTTCTTTTGTTCTGAGCAAGCACACTGTTCTGGCCCTATAGGAAACACAGGAGAGTAGAGGAGTGCTCTTTTCTCAAAAGCAGAGTGTCTTTCTTGTAAGGCGAGCTAGCGTTTGTTTCCCAGTCCTAAACGGAGTTGAATGACATGCAGTTTCTGGTCCTACGAGCAAGAGTTGTTTTCTGCTAAGAAGAGTCACTATTGCGCTCCCTTTGCCATACACAGTGCCAATAGCACTCGCGTCTCTTCCCAGCAAGTACAGTGTATTGGACTGAAGAGAAGCTATTGTTCTTGTCATTTTCCTAAGCAGAGTTGAACTAGATATGGCCCGTGTGTGTAGGAAGCACAGTTCTTTTGTTCTGAGCAAGCTCACTGTTCTGGCCCTATAGGAAACACAGGTGAGTAGAAGAGTGCTCTTTTCTCAAAAGCAGAGTGTGTTTCTTGTAAGGCGAGCTAGCGTTTGTTTCCCAGTCCTAAACGGAGTTGAATCCCATGGAGTTTCTGCTCCTACGAGCAAGAGTTGTTTTCTCCTAAGAAGAGTCACTATTGCGCTCCCTTTGCCATACACAGTGCCAATAGCACTCGCGTCTCTTCCCAGCAAGTACACTGTATTGGACTGAAGAGAAGCTACTGTTCTTGTCAGTTTCCTAAGCAGAGTTGAACTAGATATGGCCCGTGTGTGTAGGAAGCACTGTTCTTTTTTTCTGAGCAAGCTCACTGTTCTGGCCCTATAGGAAACACAGGAGAGTAGAAGAGTGCTCTTTTCTCAAAAGCAGAGTGTGTTTCTTGTAAGGCGAGCTAGCGTTTGTTTCCCAGACCTAAACGGAGTTGAATCCCATGCAGTTTCTGGTCCTATGAGCAAGAGTTGTTTTCTGCTAAGAAGAGTCACTATTGCGCTCCCATTGCCATACACAGTGGCAATAGCACTCCCGTCTGTTCGAAGCAAGTACAGTGTATTGGACTGAAGAGAAGCTACTGTTCTTGTCAGTTTCCAAGCAGAGTTGAACTAGATATGGCCCGTGTGTGTAGGAAGCACAGTTCTTTTGTTCTGAGCAAGCTCACTGTTCTGGCCCTATAGGAAACACAGGAGAGTAGAAGAGTGCTCTTTTCTCAAAAGCAGAGTGTGTTTCTTGTAAGGAGAGGTAGCATTTGTTTCCCAGTCCTAATCGGAGTTGAATGACATGCAGTTTCTGCTCCTACGAGCAAGAGTTGTTTTCTGCTAAGAAGAGTCACTATTGAGCTCCCATTGCCATACACAGTGGCAATAGCACTCGCGTCTGTTCCCAGTAAGTACAGTGTATTGGACTGAAGAGAAGCTACTGTTCTTGTCAGTTTCCAAGCAGAGTTGAACTAGATATGGCCCGTGTGTGTAGGAAGCACAGTTCATTTTTGTGAGCAAGCTCACTGTTCTGGCCCTATAGGAAACACAGGAGAGTAGAAGAGTGCTCTTTTCTCAAAAGCAGAGTGTGTTTCTTGTAAGGAGAGGTAGCATTTGTTTCCCAGTCCTAAAGGGAGTTGAATGACATGCAGTTTCTGGTCGTACGAGCAAGAGTTGTTTTCTGGTAAGGAAAGTCAATATTGTGCTCCCTTTGCCATACACAGTGGAAATAGCACTCAGGTCTGTTCCCAGCAAGTACAGTGTATTGGACTGAAGAGAAGCTACTGTTCTGATCAGTTTTTTTTGCAGAGCTGAAGTAGGTATGGCCCGTGTGTGTAGGAACCACAGTTCTTTTGGTCTGAGCAAGCACACTGTTCTGACCCTATAGGAAACACAGGAGAGTAGATGAGTGCTCTTTTCTCAAAAGCAGAGTGAGTTTCTTGTAAGGCGAGCTAGCGTTTGTTTCCCAGTCCTAAACGGAGTTGAATGACATGCAGTTTCATTTCCTACGAGCAAGAGTTGTTTTCTGCTAAGAAGAGTCACTATTGCGCTCCCATTGCCATACACAGTGGCAATAGCACTCGCGTCTCTTCCCAGCAAGTACAGTGTATTGGACTGAAGAGAAGCTACTGTTCTTGACTGTTCTTGTCAGTTTCCTAAGCAGAGTTGAACTAGATATGGCCCGTGTGTGTAGGAAGCACAGTTCTTTTGTTCTGAGCAAGCTCACTGTTCTGGCCCTATAGGAAACACAGGAGAGTAGAAGAGTGCTCTTTTCTCAAAAGCAGAGTGTGTTTCTTGTAAGGGAGCTAGGGTTTATTTCCCAGTCCTAAACGGAGTTGAATCCCATGCAGTTTCTGGTCCTACGAGCAAGAGTTGTTTTCTGCTAAGAAGAGTCACTATTGCGCTCCCTTTGCCATACACAGTGCCAATAGCACTCGCGTCTCTTCCCAGCAAGTACAGTGTATTGGACTGAAGAGAAGCTATTGTTCTTGTCATTTTCCTAAGCAGAGTTGAACTAGATATGGCCCGTGTGTGTAGGAAGCACAGTTCTTTTGTTCTGAGCAAGCTCACTGTTCTGGCCCTATAGGAAACACAGGTGAGTAGAAGAGTGCTCTTTTCTCAAAAGCAGAGTGTGTTTCTTGTAAGGCGAGCTAGCGTTTGTTTCCCAGTCCTAAACGGAGTTGAATCCCATGGAGTTTCTGCTCCTACGAGCAAGAGTTGTTTTCTCCTAAGAAGAGTCACTATTGCGCTCCCTTTGCCATACACAGTGCCAATAGCACTCGCGTCTCTTCCCAGCAAGTACACTGTATTGGACTGAAGAGAAGCTACTGTTCTTGTCAGTTTCCTAAGCAGAGTTGAACTAGATATGGCCCGTGTGTGTAGGAAGCACTGTTCTTTTTTTCTGAGCAAGCTCACTGTTCTGGCCCTATAGGAAACACAGGAGAGTAGAAGAGTGCTCTTTTCTCAAAAGCAGAGTGTGTTTCTTGTAAGGCGAGCTAGCGTTTGTTTCCCAGACCTAAACGGAGTTGAATCCCATGCAGTTTCTGGTCCTATGAGCAAGAGTTGTTTTCTGCTAAGAAGAGTCACTATTGCGCTCCCATTGCCATACACAGTGGCAATAGCACTCCCGTCTGTTCGAAGCAAGTACAGTGTATTGGACTGAAGAGAAGCTACTGTTCTTGTCAGTTTCCAAGCAGAGTTGAACTAGATATGGCCCGTGTGTGTAGGAAGCACAGTTCTTTTGTTCTGAGCAAGCTCACTGTTCTGGCCCTATAGGAAACACAGGAGAGTAGAAGAGTGCTCTTTTCTCAAAAGCAGAGTGTGTTTCTTGTAAGGAGAGGTAGCATTTGTTTCCCAGTCCTAATCGGAGTTGAATGACATGCAGTTTCTGGTCCTACGAGCAAGAGTTGTTTTCTGCTAAGAAGAGTCACTATTGAGCTCCCATTGCCATACACAGTGGCAATAGCACTCGCGTCTGTTCCCAGTAAGTACAGTGTATTGGACTGAAGAGAAGCTACTGTTCTTGTCAGTTTCCAAGCAGAGTTGAACTAGATATGGCCCGTGTGTGTAGGAAGCACAGTTCATTTTTGTGAGCAAGCTCACTGTTCTGGCCCTATAGGAAACACAGGAGAGTAGAAGAGTGCTCTTTTCTCAAAAGCAGAGTGTGTTTCTTGTAAGGAGAGGTAGCATTTGTTTCCCAGTCCTAAAGGGAGTTGAATGACATGCAGTTTCTGGTCGTACGAGCAAGAGTTGTTTTCTGGTAAGGAAAGTCAATATTGTGCTCCCTTTGCCATACACAGTGGAAATAGCACTCAGGTCTGTTCCCAGCAAGTACAGTGTATTGGACTGAAGAGAAGCTACTGTTCTGATCAGTTTTTTTTGCAGAGCTGAAGTAGGTATGGCCCGTGTGTGTAGGAACCACAGTTCTTTTGGTCTGAGCAAGCACACTGTTCTGACCCTATAGGAAACACAGGAGAGTAGATGAGTGCTCTTTTCTCAAAAGCAGAGTGAGTTTCTTGTAAGGCGAGCTAGCGTTTGTTTCCCAGTCCTAAACGGAGTTGAATGACATGCAGTTTCATTTCCTACGAGCAAGAGTTGTTTTCTGCTAAGAAGAGTCACTATTGCGCTCCCATTGCCATACACAGTGGCAATAGCACTCGCGTCTCTTCCCAGCAAGTACAGTGTATTGGACTGAAGAGAAGCTACTGTTCTTGACTGTTCTTGTCAGTTTCCTAAGCAGAGTTGAACTAGATATGGCCCGTGTGTGTAGGAAGCACAGTTCTTTTGTTCTGAGCAAGCTCACTGTTCTGGCCCTATAGGAAACACAGGAGAGTAGAAGAGTGCTCTTTTCTCAAAAGCAGAGTGTGTTTCTTGTAAGGGAGCTAGGGTTTATTTCCCAGTCCTAAACGGAGTTGAATCCCATGCAGTTTCTGGTCCTACGAGCAAGAGTTGTTTTCTGCTAAGAAGAGTCACTATTGCGCTCCCTTTGCCATACACAGTGCCAATAGCACTCGCGTCTGTTCCCAGCAAGTACAGTGTATTGGACTGAAGAGAAGCTACTGTTCTTGTCAGTTTCCTAAGCAGAGTTGAAATAGATATGGCCCGTGTGTAGGAAGCACAGTTCTTTTGTTCTGAGCAAGCTCACTGTTCTGGCCCTATAGGAAACACAGGTGAGTAGGATAGTGCTCTTTTCTCAAAAGCAGCGTGTGTTTCTTGTAAGGCGATCTAGCGTTTGTTTCCCAGTCCTAGACGGAGTTGAATCCCATGCAGTTTCTGCTCCTACGAGCAAGAGTTGTTTTCTGGTAAGGAAAGTCACTATTGTGCTCCCTTTGCCATACACAGTGGAAATAGCACTCGCGTCTGTTCCCAGCAAGTACAGTGTATTGGACTGAAGAGAAGCTACTGTTCTTGTCAGTTTCCTAAGCAGAGTTGAACTAGATATGGCCCGTGTGTGTAGGAAGCCCAGTTCTTTTGTTCTGAGCAAGCTCACTGTTCTGGCCCTATAGGAAACACAGGAGAGTACAAGAGTGCTCTTTTCTCAAAAGCAGAGTGTGTTTCTTGTAAGGCGAGCTAGCGTTTGTTTCCCAGTCCTAAATGGAGTTGAATGACATGCAGTTTCTTTTCCTACGAGCAAGAGTTGTTTTCTGCTAAGAAGAGTCACTATTGTGGTCCCTTTGCCATACACAGTGCCAATAGCACTCGCGTCTCTTCCCAGCAATACAGTGTATTGGACTGAAGAGAAGCTACTGTTCTTGTCAGTTTCCTAAGCAGAGTTGAACTAGATATGGCCCGTGTGTGTAGGAAGCACAGTTCTTTTGTTCTGAGCAAGCTCACTGTTCTGGCCCTATAGGAAACACAGGAGAGTAGAAGAGTGCTCTTTTCTCAAAAGCAGAGTGTGTTTCTTGTAAGGGAGCTAGGGTTTTTTTCCCAGTCCTAAACGGAGTTGAATCCCATGCAGTTTCTGGTCCTATGAGCAAGAGTTGTTTTCTGCTAAGAAGAGTCACTATTGCGCTCCCTTTTCCATACACAGTGCCAATAGCACTCGTGTCTCTTCCCAGCAAGTACAGTGTATTGGATTGAAGAGAAGCTACTGTTCTTGTCAGTTTCCTAAGCAGAGTTAAACTAGATATGGCCCGTGTGTAGGAAGCACAGTTCTTTTGTTCTGAGCAAGCTCACTGTTCTGGCCCTATAGGAAACACAGGTGAGTAGGATAGTGCTCTTTTCTCAAAAGCAGAGTGTGTTTCTTGTAAGGCGAGCTAGCGTTTGTTTCCCAGTCCTAAACGGAGTTGAATGACATGCAGTTTCTTTTCCTACGAGCAAGAGTTGTTTTCTGCTAAGAAGAGTCACTATTGTGCTCCCATTGCCATACACAGTGCCAATAGCACTCACGTCTGTTCCCAGCAAGTACAGTGTATTGGACTGAAGAGAAGCTACTGTTCTTGTCAGTTTCCTAAGCAGAGTTGAACTAGATATGGCCCGTGTGTGTAGGAAGCACAGTTCTTTTGTTCTGAGCAAGCTCACTGTTCTGGCCCTATAGTAAACACAGGAGAGTAGAATAGTGCTCTTTTCTCAAAAGCAGAGTGTGTTTCATGTAAGGAGAGGTAGAATTTGTTTCCCAGTCCTAAACGGAGTTGAATCCCATGCAGTTTCTGGTCCTACGAGCAAGAGTTGTTTTCTGGTAAGGAAAGTCAATATTGTGCTCCCTTTGCCATACACAGTGGAAATAGCACTCAGGTCTGTTCCCAGCAAGTACAGTGTATTGGACTGAAGAGAAGCTACTGTTCTGATCAGTTTCTTTTGCAGAGCTGAAGTAGGTATGGCCCGTGTGTGTAGGAAGCACAGTTCTTTTGTTCTGAGCAAGCACACTGTTCTGGCCCTATAGGAAACACAGGAGAGTAGAGGAGTGCTCTTTTCTCAAAAGCAGAGTGTGTTTCTTGTAAGGAGAGCTAGCGTTTGTTTCCCAGTCTTAAATGGAGTTGAATGACATGCAGTTTTTGGTCCTATGAGCAAGAGTTGTTTTCTGCTAAGAGGAGTCACTATTGCGCTCCCTTTGACATACACAGTGCCAATAGCACTCGCGTCTCTTCCCAGCTAGTACACTGTATTGGACTGAAGAGAAGCTACTGTTCTTGTCAGTTTCCTAAGCCGAGTTGAACTAGATATGGCCCGTGTGTGTAGGAAGCACTGTTCTTTTGTTCTGAGCAAGCTCACTGTTCTGGCCCTATAGGAAACACAGGAGAGTAGAAGAGTGCTCTTTTCTCAAAAGCAGAGTGTGTTTCTTGTAAGGCGAGCTAGCGTTTGTTTCCCAGTCCTACACGTAGTTGAATCCCATGCAGTTTTTGCTCCTACGAGCAAGAGTTGTTTTCTGGTAAGGAAAGTCACTATTGCGCTCCCTTTGCCATACAGAGTGGAAATAGCACTCGCGTCTGTTCCCAGCAAGTACAGTGTATTGGACTGAAGAGAAGCTACTGTTCTTGTCAGTTTCCTAAGCAGAGTTGAACTAGATATGGCCCGTGTGTGTAGGAAGCCCAGTTCTTTTGTTCTGAGCAAGCTCACTGTTCTGGCCCTATAGGAAACACAGGAGAGTACAAGAGTGCTCTTTTCTCAAAAGCAGAGTGTGTTTCTTGTCAGGCGAGCTAGCGTTTGTTTCCCAGTCCTAAACGGAGTTTAATGACATGCACTTTCTTTTCCTACGAGCAAGAGTTGTTTTCTGCTAAGAAGAGTCCCTATTGCGCTCCCATTGCCATACACAGTGCCAATAGCACTCGCGTCTGTTCCCAGCAAGTACAGTGTATTGGACTGAAGAGAAGCTACTGTTCTTGTCAATTTTCCTAAGCAGAGTTGAACTAGACATGGCGCGTGTGTTTAGGAAACACAGTTCTTTTGTTCTGAGCAAGCTCACTGTTCTGGCCCTAAAGGAAACACAGGAGAGTACAAGAGTGCTCTTTTCTCAAAAGCAGAGTGTGTTTCTTGTAAGGCGAGCTAGCGTTTGTTTTCCAGTCCTAAACGGAGTTGAATCCCATGCAGTTTCTGGTCCTATGAGCAAGAGTTGTTTTCTGCTAAGAAGAGTCACTATTGTGCTCCCATTGCCATACACAGTGCAAATAGCACTCGCGTCTGTTCCCAGCAAGTACAGTGTATTGGACTGAAGAGAAGCTACTGTTCTTGTCAGTTTCCTAAGCAGAGTTGAACTAGATATGGCCCGTGTGTGTAGGAAGCACAGTTCTTTTGTTCTGAGCAAGCTCACTGTTCTGGCACTATAGGAAACACAGAAGAGTAGAAGAGTGCTCTTTTCTCAAAAGCAGAGTGTGTTTCTTGTAAGGAGAGGTAGAATTTGTTTCCCAGTCCTAAACGGAGTTGAATCCCATGCAGTTTCTGGTCCTACGAGCAAGAGTTGTTTTCTGGTAAGGAAAGTCAATATTGTGCTCCCTTTGCCATACACAGTGGAAATAGCACTCAGGTCTGTTCCCAGCAAGTACAGTGTATTGGACTGAAGAGAAGCTACTGTTCTGATCACTTTCTTTTGCAGAGCTGAAGTAGGTATGGCCCGTGTGTGTAGGAAGCACAGTTCTTTTGTTCTGAGCAAGCACACTGTTCTGGCCCTATAGGAAACACAGGAGAGTAGAAGAGTGCTCTTTTCTCAAAAGCAGAGTGTATTTCTTGTAAGGGAGCTAGGGTTTGTTTCCCAGTCCTAAACGGAGTTGAATCCCATGCAGTTTCTGGTCCTACGAGCAAGAGTTGTTTTCTGCTAAGAAGAGTCACTATTGCGCTCCCTTTGCCATACACAGTGGCAATAGCACTCGCGTCTGTTCCCAGCAAGTACAGTGTATTGGACTGAAGAGAAGCTACTGTTCTTGTCAGTTTCCAAGCAGAGTTGAACTAGATATGGCCCGTGTGTGTAGGAAGCACAGTTCTTTTGTTCTGAGCAAGCTCACTGTTCTGGCCCTATAGTAAACACAGGAGAGTAGAAGAGTGCTCTTTTCTCAAAAGCAGAGTGTGTTTCTTGTAAGTAGAGGTAGCATTTTTTTCCCAGTCCTAAACGGAGTTGAATCCCATGCAGTTTCTGGTCCTACGAGCAAGAGTTGTTTTCTGGTAAGGAAAGTCAATATTGCGCTCCCTTTGCCATACAGAGTGGAAATAGCACTCAGGTCTGTTCCCAGCAAGTACAGTGTATTGGACTGAAGAGAAGCTACTGTTCTGATCAGTTTCTTTTGCAGAGCTGAAGTAGGTACGGCCCGTGTGTGTAGGAAGCACAGTTCTTTTGTTCTGAGCAAGCACACTGTTCTGGCCCTATAGGAAACACAGGAGAGTAGAGGAGTGCTCTTTTCTCAAAAGCAGAGTGTGTTTCTTGTAAGGCGAGCTAGCGTTTGTTTCCCAGTCCTAAACGGAGTTGAAAGACATGCAGTTTCTGGTCCTACGAGCAAGAGTTGTTTTCTGCTAAGAAGAGTCACTATTGCGCTCCCTTTGCCATACACAGTGCCAATAGCACTCGCGTCTCTTCCCAGCAAGTACAGTGTATTGGACTGAAGAGAAGCTATTGTTCTTGTCATTTTCCTAAGCAGAGTTGAACTAGATATGGCCCGTGTGTGTAGGAAGCACAGTTCTTTTGTTCTGAGCAAGCTCACTGTTCTGGCCCTATAGGAAACACAGGAGAGTAGAAGAGTGCTCTTTTCTCAAAAGCAGAGTGTGTTTCTTGTAAGGCGAGCTAGCGTTTGTTTCCCAGTCCTAAACGGAGTTGAATCCCATGCAGTTTCTGGTCCTACGAGCAAGAGTTGTTTTCTGCTAAGAAGAGTCACTATTGCGATCCCATTGCCATACACAGTGCAAATAGCACCCGCGTCTGTTCCCAGCAAGTACAGTGTATTGGACTGAAGAGAAGCTACTCTTCTTGTCAGTTTCCTGAGCAGAGTTGAACAAGATATGACCCGTGTGTGTAGAAAGCACAGTTCTTTTGTTCTGAGCAAGCTCACTGTTCTGGCCCTATAGGAAACACAGGAGAGTAGAAGAGTGCTCTTCTCAAAAGCAGAGTGTGTTTCTTGTAAGGCGAGCTAGCATTTGTTTCCCAGTCCTAAACGGAGTTGAATGACATGCAGTTTCTGGTCCTAAGAGCAAGAGTTGTTTTCTGCTAAGAAGAGTCACTATTGCGCTCCCATTGCCATATACAGAGCAAATAGCACTCGCGTCTCTTCCCAGCAAGTACAGTGTATTGGAATGAAGAGAAGCTACTGTTCTTGTCAGTTTGCTAAGCAGAGTTGAACTAGATATGGCCCGTGTGTGTAGGAAGCACAGTTTGTTTGTTTTGATCAAGCTCACTGTTCTGGCCCTATAGGAAACACAGGAGAGTAGAAGAGTGCTCTTTTCTCAAAAGCAGAATGCGTTTCTTGTAAGGCGAGCTAGCGTTTGTTTCCCAGTCCTAAAAGGAGTTGAATGACATGCAGTTTCTGGTCCTAGGAGCAAGAGTTGTTTTCTGCTAAGAAGAGTCACTATTGCGCTCCCATTGCCATACACAGTGCCAATAGCACTCGTGTCTGTTCCCAGCAAGTACAGTGTATTGGACTGAAGAGAAGCTACTGTTCTTGTCAGTTTCCTAAGCAGAGTTGAACTAGATATGGCCCATGTGTGTAGGAAGCACAGTTCTTTTGTTCTGAGCAAGCTCACTGTTCTGGCCCTATAGGAAACACAGGAGAGTAGAAGAGTGCTTTTTTCTCAAAAGCAGAGTGTGTTTCTTGTAAGGCGAGCTAGGGTTTGTTTCCCAGTTATAAACGGAGTTGAATCCCATGCAGTTTCTGGTCCTACGAGCAAGAGTTGTTTTCTGCTAAGAAGAGTCACTATTGCGCTCCCATTGCCATACACAGAGGAAATAGCACTAAGGTCTGTTCCCAGCAACTACAGTGTATTGGACTGATGAGAAGCTACTGTTCTGATCAGTTTCTTATGCAGAGCTGAAGTAGGTATGGCCCGTGTGTGTAGAAAGCACAGTTCTTTTGTTCTGAGCAAGCTCACTGTTCTGGCCCTATAGGAAACACAGGAGAGTACAAAAGTGCTCTTTTCTCAAAAGCAGAGTGTGTTTCTTGTAAGGAGAGCTAGCGTTTGTTTCCCAGTCCTAAACGGAGTTGAATGACATGCAGTTTCTGGTCCTACAAACAAGAGTTGTTTTCTGCTAAGAAGAGTCACTATTGTGCTCCCATTGCCATACACAGTGCAAATAGCACTGGCGTCTGTTCCCAATAAGTACAGTGTATTGGACTGAAGAGAAGCTACTGTTCTTGTCAGTTTCCTAATCAGAGTTGAACTAGATATGGCCCGTGTGTGTAGGAAGCACAGTTCATTTTGTTCTGAGCAAGCTCACTGTTCTGGCCCTATAGGAAACACAGGAGAGTAGAAGAGTGCTCTTTTCTCAAAAGCAGAGTGTGTTTCTTGTAAGGCGAGCTAGCATTTGTTTCCCAGTCCTAAACGGAGTTGAATCCCATTCAGTTTCTGGTCCTACCAGCAAGAGTTGTTTTCTGGTAAGGAAAGTCACTATTGTGCTCCCTTTGCCATACACAGTGGAAATAGCACTGGCTTCTGTTCCCAGCAAGTACAATGTATTGGACTGAAGAGGAGCTACTGTTCTTGTCAGTTTCCTAAGCAGAGTTGAACTAGATATGGCCCGTGTGTGTAGGAAGCACAGTTCTTTTGTTCTGAGCAAGCTCACTGTTCTGGCACTATAGGAAACACAGGAGAGTAGAAGAGTGCTCTTTTCTCAAAAGCAGAGTGTGTTTCTTGTAAGGCGAGCTAGGGTTTGTTTCCCAGTCCTAAGCGGAGTTGAATCCCATGCAGTTTCTGGTCCTACAAGCAAGAGATGTTTTCTGCTAAGAAGAGTCACTATTGCGCTCCCATTGCCATACACAGTGCAAACAGCACTCGCGTCTGTTCCCAGCAAGTACAGTGTATTGGACTGAAGAGAAGCTACTGTTCTTGTCAGTATCCTAAGCAGAGTTGAACTAGATATGGCCCCTGTGTGTAGGAAGCACAGTTCTTTTGTACTGAGCAAGTTCACTGTTCTGGCCCTATAGGAAACACAGGAGAGTAGAAGAGTTCTCTTTTCTCTAAAGCAGAATGCGTTTCTTTTAAGGCGAGCTAGCCTTTGTTTCCCAGACCTAAACGGAGTTGAATGACATGCAGTTTCTGGTCCTAAGAGCAAGAGTTGTTTTTTGCTAAGAAGAGTCACTATTGCGCTCCCATTGCCATACACAGTGCCAATAGCATTCGTGTCTGTTCCCAGCAAGTACAGTGTATTGGACTGAAGAGAAGCTACTGTTCTTGTCAGTTTCCTTAGCAAAGTTGAACTAGATATGGCCCGTGTGTGTATGAAGCACAGTTCATTTTTTCTGAGCAAGCTCACTGTTCTGGCCCTAAAGGAAACACAGGAGAGTAGAAGAGTGCTCTTTTCTCAAAAGCAGAGTTTGTTTCTTGTAAGGCGAGCTAGGGTTTGTTTCCCAGTCCTAAACGGATTTGAATCCCATGCAGTTTCTTTTCCTACGAGCAAGAGTTGTTTTCTGCTAAGAAGAGTCACTATTGCGCTCCCATTGCCATACACAGTGCCCATAGCACTCGTGTCTGTTCCCAGCAACTACAGTGTATTGGACTGAAGAGAAGCTACTCTTCTTGTCAGTTTCCTAGCAGAGTTGTACAAGATATGTCCCGTGTGTGTAGGAAGCACAGTTCTTTTGTTCTGAGCAAGCTCACTGTTCTGGCCCTATAGGAAACACAGGAGAGTAGAAGAGTGCTCTTTTCTCAAAAGCAGAGTGTGTTTCTTGTAAGGCGAGCTAGCATTTGTTTCCCAGTCCTAAACAGAGTTGAATCCCATGCAGTTTCTGGTCGTACCAGCAAGAGTTGTTTTCTGGTAAGGAATGTCACTATTGTACTCCCTTTGCCATACACAGTGGAAATAGCACTCACGTCTGTTCCCAGCAAGTACAGTGTATTGGACTAAAGAGAAGCTACTGTTCTTGTCAGTTTCCTAAGCAGAGTTGAACTAGATATGGCCCGTGAGTGTAGGAAGCACAGTTCGTTTGTTCTGAGAAAGCTCACTGTTCTGGCCCTATAGGAAACACAGGAGAGTAGAAGAGTGCTCTTTTCTCAAAAGCAGAGTGTGTTTCTTGTAAGGCGAGCTAGCATTTGTTTCCCAGTCCTAAACGGAGTTGAATGACATGGAGTTTCTGGTCCTAAGAGCAAGAGTTGTTTTCTGCTAAGAGGAGTCACTATTGTGCTCCCATTGCCATAAACAGTGCAAATAGCACTCGCGTCTTTTGCCAGCAAGTACAGTGTATTGGACTGAAGAGAAGCTACTGTTCTTGTCAGTTTCCTAAGCAGAGTTGAACTAGGTATGGCCCGTGTGTGTAGGAAGCACAGTTCGTTTGTTCTGATCAAGCTCACTGTTCTGGCCCTATAGGAAACACAGGAGAGTAGAAGAGTGCTCTTTTCTCAAAAGCAGAATGCGTTTCTTGTAAGGCGAGCTAGCGTTTGTTTCCCAGTCCTAAACGGAGTTGAATCCCATGCAGTTTCTGGTCCTACGAGCAAGAGTTTTTTTCTGCTAAGAAGAGTCACTTTTGTGCTCCCATTGCCATACACAGTGCCAATAGCACTGGTGTCTGTTCCCAGCAAGTACAGTGTATTGGACTGAAGAGAAGCTACTGTTCTTGTCAGTTTCCTAAGCAGAGTTGAACTAGATATGGCCGTGTGTGTAGGAAGCACAGTTCTTTTGTTCTGAGCAAGCTCACTTTTCTGGCCCTATAGGAAACACAGAAGAGTAGAAGAGTGCTCTTTTCTCAAAAGCAGAGTGTGTTTCTTGTAAGGCGAGCTAGCATTTGTTTCCCAGTCCTAAACAGAGTTGAATCCCATGCAGTTTCTGGTCGTACCAGCAAGAGTTGTTTTCTGGTAAGGAATGTCACTATTGTACTCCCTTTGCCATACACAGTGGAAATAGCACTCGCGTCTGTTCCCAGCAAGTACAGTGTATTGGACTAAAGAGAAGCTACTGTTCTTGTCAGTTTCCTAAGCAGAGTTGAACTAGATATGGCCCGTGAGTGTAGGAAGCACAGTTCGTTTGTTCTGATCAAGCTCACTGTTCTGGCCCTATAGGAAACACAGGAGAGTAGAAGAGTGCTCTTTTCTCAAAAGCAGAGTGTGTTTCTTGTAAGGCGAGCTAGCGTTTGTTTCCCAGTCCTAAAAGGAGTTGAATCCCATGCAGTTTCTGGTCCTACGAGCAAGAGTTGTTTTCTGCTAAGAAGAGTCACTATTGTGCTCCCATTGCCATACACAGTGCAAATAGCACCCGCGTCTGTTCCCAGCAAGTACAGTGTATTGGACTGAAGAGAAGCTACTCTTCTTGTCAGTTTCCTGAGCAGAGTTGAACAAGATATGACCCGTGTGTGTAGAAAGCACAGTTCTTTTGTTCTGAGCAAGCTCACTGTTCTGGCCCTATAGGAAACACAGGAGAGTAGAAGAGTGCTCTTCTCAAAAGCAGAGTGTGTTTCTTGTAAGGCGAGCTAGCATTTGTTTCCCAGTCCTAAACGGAGTTGAATGACATGCAGTTTCTGGTCCTAAGAGCAAGAGTTGTTTTCTGCTTAGAAGAGTCACTATTGCGCTCCCATTGCCATAAACAGTGCAAATAGCACTCGCGTCTCTTCCCAGCAAGTACAGTGTATTGGACTGAAGAGAAGCTACTGTTCTTGTCAGTTTCCTAAGCAGAGTTGAACTAGATATGGCCCGTGTGTGTAGGAAGCACAGTTTGTTTGTTTTGATCAAGCTCACTGTTCTGGCCCTATAGGAAACACAGGAGAGTAGAAGAGTGCTCTTTTCTCAAAAGCAGAATGCGTTTCTTGTAAGGCGAGCTAGCGTTTGTTTCCCAGTCCTAAAAGGAGTTGAATGACATGCAGTTTCTGGTCCTAGGAGCAAGAGTTGTTTTCTGCTAAGAAGAGTCACTATTGCGCTCCCATTGCCATACACAGTGCCAATAGCACTCGTGTCTGTTCCCAGCAAGTACAGTGTATTGGACTGAAGAGAAGCTACTGTTCTTGTCAGTTTCCTAAGCAGAGTTGAACTAGATATGGCCCGTGAGTGTAGGAAGCACAGTTCTTTTGTTCTGAGCAAGCTCACTGTTCTGGCCCTATAGGAAACACAGGAGAGCAGAAGAGTGCTCTTTTCTCAAAAGCAGAGTGTGTTTCTTGTAAGGTGAGCTAGGGTTTGTTTCCCAGTCCTAAACGGAGTTGAATCCCATGCAGTTTCTGGTCCTACGAGCAAGAGTTGTTTTCTGCTAAGAAGAGTCACTATTGCGCTCCCATTGCCATACACAGTGCCAATAGCACTCACGTCTCTTCCCAGCAAGTACAGTGTATTGGACTGAAGAGAAGCTACTGTTCTTGTCAGTTTCCTAAGCAGACTTGAACTTGATATGGCCCGTTTGTGTAGGAAGCACAGTTCTTTTGTTCTGAGCAAGCTCATTCTTCTGGCCCTATAGGAAACACAGGAGAGTAGAAGAGTGCTCTTTTCTCAAAAGCAGTGTGTGTTTCTTGTAAGACGAGTTAGGGTTTGTTTCCCAGTCCTAAACGGAGTTGAATCCCATGCAGTTTCTGGTCCTATGAGCAAGAGTTGTTTTCTGCTAAGAAGAGTCACTATTGCACTCCCATTGCCATACACAGTGCCAATAGCACTCGTGTCTGTTCCCAGAAAGTACAGTGTATTGGACTGAAGAGAAGCTACTGTTCTTGTCAGTTTCCTAAGCAGAGTTGAACTAGATATGGCCCGTGTGTATAGGAAGCACAGTTCTTTTGTTCTGAGCAAGCTCACTGTTCTGGCCCTATAGGAAACACAGGAGAGTAGAAGAGTGCTCTTTTCTCAAAAGCAGAGTGTGTTTCTTGTAAGGCGAGCTAGCATTTGTTTCCCAGTCCTAAACGGAGTTGAATGACATGGAGTTTCTGGTCCTAAGAGCAAGAGTTGTTTTCTGCTAAGAGGAGTCACTATTGTGCTCCCATTGCCATAAACAGTGCAAAGAGCACTCGCGTCTTTTGCCAGCAAGTACAGTGTATTGGACTGAAGAGAAGCTACTGTTCTTGTCAGTTTCCTAAGGAGAGTTGAACTAGGTATGGCCCGTGTGTGTAGAAAGCACAGTTCGTTTGTTCTGATCAAGCTCACTGTTCTGGCCCTATAGGAAACACAGGAGAGTAGAAGAGTGCTCTTTTCTCAAAAGCAGAATGCGTTTCTTGTAAGGCGAGCTAGCGTTTGTTTCCCAGTCCTAAACGGAGTTGAATCCCATGCAGTTTCTGGTCCTACGAGCAAGAGTTTTTTTCTGCTAAGAAGAGTCACTATTGTGCTCCCATTGCCATACACAGTGCCAATAGCACTGGTGTCTGTTCCCAGCAAGTACAGTGTATTGGACTGAAGAGAAGCTACTGTTCTTGTCAGTTTCCTAAGCAGAGTTGAACTAGATATGGCCGTGTGTGTAGGAAGCACAGTTCTTTTGTTCTGAGCAAGCTCACTGTTCTGGCCCTATAGGAAACACAGGAGAGTAGAAGAGTGCTCTTTTCTCAAAAGCAGAGTGTGTTTCTTGTAAGGCGAGCTAGCATTTGTTTCCCAGTCCTAAACAGAGTTGAATCCCATGCAGTTTCTGGTCGTACCAGCAAGAGTTGTTTTCTGGTAAGGAATGTCACTATTGTACTCCCTTTGCCATACACAGTGGAAATAGCACTCACGTCTGTTCCCAGCAAGTACAGTGTATTGGACTAAAGAGAAGCTACTGTTCTTGTCAGTTTCCTAAGCAGAGTTGAATGAGATATGGCCCGTGAGTGTAGGAAGCACAGTTCGTTTGTTCTGATCAAGCTCACTGTTCTGGCCCTGTAGGAAACACAGGAGAGTAGAAGAGTGCTCTTTTCTCAAAAGCAGAGTGTGTTTCTTGTAAGGCGAGCTAGCGTTTGTTTCCCAGTCCTAAAAGGAGTTGAATCCCATGCAGTTTCTGGTCCTAAGAGCAAGAGTTGTTTTCTGCTAAGAAGAGTCACTATTGTGCTCCCATTGCCATACACAGTGCAAATAGCACCCGCGTCTGTTCCCAGCAAGTACAGTGTATTGGACTGAAGAGAAGCTACTCTTCTTGTCAGTTTCCTGAGCAGAGTTGAACAAGATATGACCCGTGTGTGTAGAAAGCACAGTTCTTTTGTTCTGAGCAAGCTCACTGTTCTGGCCCTATAGGAAACACAGGAGAGTAGAATAGTGCTCTTCTCAAAAGCAGAGTGTGTTTCTTGTAAGGCGAGCTAGCATTTGTTTCCCAATCCTAAACGGAGTTGAATGACATGCAGTTTCTGGTCCTAAGAGCAAGAGTTGTTTTCTGCTAAGAAGAGTCACTATTGCGCTCCCATTGCCATAAACAGTGCAAATAGCACTCGCGTCTCTTCCCAGCAAGTACAGTGTATTGGATGAAGAGAAGCTACTGTTCTTGTCAGTTTCCTAAGCAGAGTTGAACTAGATATGGCCCGTGTGTGTAGGAAGCACAGTTTGTTTGTTTTGATCAAGCTCACTGTTCTGGCCCTATAGGAAACACAGGAGAGTAGAAGAGTGCTCTTTTCTCAAAAGCAGAATGCGTTTCTTGTAAGGCGAGCTAGCGTTTGTTTCCCAGTCCTAAAAGGAGTTGAATGACATGCAGTTTCTGGTCCTAGGAGCAAGAGTTGTTTTCTGCTAAGAAGAGTCACTATTGCGCTCCCATTGCCATACACAGTGCCAATAGCACTCGTGTCTGTTCCCAGCAAGTACAGTGTATTGGACTGAAGAGAAGCTACTGTTCTTGTCAGTTTCCTAAGCAGAGTTGAACTAGATATGGCCCGTGAGTGTAGGAAGCACAGTTCTTTTGTTCTGAGCAAGCTCACTGTTCTGGCCCTATAGGAAACACAGGAGAGCAGAAGAGTGCTCTTTTCTCAAAAGCAGAGTGTGTTTCTTGTAAGGTGAGCTAGGGTTTGTTTCCCAGTCCTAAACGGAGTTGAATCCCATGCAGTTTCTGGTCCTACGAGCAAGAGTTGTTTTCTGCTAAGAAGAGTCACTATTGCGCTCCCATTGCCATACACAGTGCCAATAGCACTCACGTCTCTTCCCAGCAAGTACAGTGTATTGGACTGAAGAGAAGCTACTGTTCTTGTCAGTTTCCTAAGCAGAGTTGAACTTGATATGGCCCGTTTGTGTAGGAAGCACAGTTCTTTTGTTCTGAGCAAGCTCATTCTTCTGGCCCTATAGGAAACACAGGAGAGTAGAAGAGTGCTCTTTTCTCAAAAGCAGTGTGTGTTTCTTGTAAGGCGAGTTAGGGTTTGTTTCCCAGTCCTAAACGGAGTTGAATCCCATGCAGTTTCTGGTCCTATGAGCAAGAGTTGTTTTCTGCTAAGAAGAGTCACTATTGCACTCCCATTGCCATACACAGTGCCAATAGCACTCGTGTCTGTTCCCAGAAAGTACAGTATATTGGACTGAAGAGAAGGTACTGTTCTTGTCAGTTTCCTAAGCAGAGTTGAACTAGATATGGCCCGTGTGTATAGGAAGCACAGTTCTTTTGTTCTGAGCAAGCTCACTGTTCTGGCCCTATAGGAAACACAGGAGAGTAGAAGAGTGCTCTTTTCTGAAAAGCAGAGTGTGTTTCTTGTAAGGCGAGCTAGCATTTGTTTCCCAGTCCTAAACGGAGTTGAATCCCATGCAGTTTCTGATCCTACCAGCAAGAGTTGTTAACTGGTAAGGAAAGTCACTATTGTGCTCCCTTTGCCATACACAGTGGAAATAGCACTCGCGTCTGTTCCCAGCAAGTACAGTGTATTGGACTGAAGAGTAGCTACTATTCTTGTCAGTTTCCTAAGCAGAATTGAACTAGATATGGCCCCTGTGTGTAGGAAGCACAGTTCTTTTGTTCTGAGCAAGCTCACTGTTCTGGCCCTATAGGAAACACAGGAGAGTAGAAGAGTGCTCTTTTCTCAAAAGCAGAGTGTGTTTCCTGTAAGGCGAGCTAGCGTTTGTTTCCCAGTCCTAAACGGAGTTGAATGACATGGAGTTTCTGGTCCTAAGAGCAAGAGTTGTTTTCTGCTAAGAGGAGTCACTATTGTGCTCCCATTGCCTTAAACAGTGCAAATAGCACTCGCGTCTTTTGCCAGCAAGTACAGTGTATTGGACTGAAGAGAAGCTACTGTTCTTGTCAGTTTCCTAAGCAGAGTTGAACTACGTATGGCCCGTGTGTGTAGGAAGCACAGTTCGTTTGTTCTGATCAAGCTCACTGTTCTGGCCCTATAGGAAACACAAGAGAGTAGAAGAGTGCTCTTTTCTCAAAAGCAGAATGCGTTTCTTGTAAGGCGAGCTAGCGTTTGTTTCCCAGTCCTAAACGGAGTTGAATCCCATGCAGTTTCTGGTCCTACGAGCAAGAGTTTTTTTCTGCTAAGAAGAGTCACTATTGTGCTCCCATTGCCATACACAGTGCCAATAGCACTGGTGTCTGTTCCCAGCAAGTACAGTGTATTGGACTGAAGAGAAGCTACTGTTCTTGTCAGTTTCCTAAGCAGAGTTGAACTAGATATGGCCGTGTGTGTAGGAAGCACAGTTCTTTTGTTCTGAGCAAGCTCACTGTTCTGGCCCTATAGGAAACACAGGAGAGTAGAAGAGTGCTCTTTTCTCAAAAGCAGAGTGTGTTTCTTGTAAGGCGAGCTAGGGTTTGTTTCCCAGTCCTAAACGGAGTTGAATCCCATGCAGTTTCTGGTCCTACGAGCAAGAGTTGTTTTCTGCTAAGAAGAGTCACTATTGTGCTCCCATTGCCATACACAGTGCCAATAGCACTCGCGTCTGTTCCCAGCAAGTACAGTGTATTGGACTGAAGAGAAGCTACTGTTCTTGTCAGTTTCCTAAGCAGAGTTGAACTAGATATGGCCCGTGTGTGTAGGAAGCACAGTTCTTTTGTTCTGAGCAAGCTCACTGTTCTGGCCCTATTGGAAACACAGGAGAGTAGAAGAGTGCTCTTTTCTCAAAAGCAGAGTGTGTTTCTTGTAAGGCGAGCTAGCATTTGTTTCCCAGTCCTAAATGGAGTTGAATGACATGCAGTTTGTGGTCCTAAGAGCAAGAGTTGTTTTCTGCTAAGAAGAGTCACTATTGCGCTCCCATTGCCATACACAGTGCAAATAGCACTCGCGTCTGTTAGCAGCAAGTACAGTGTATTGGACTGAAGAGAAGGTACTGTTCTTGTCAGTTTCCTAAGCAGAGTTGAACTAGATATGGCCCGTGTGTGTAGGAAGCACAGTTCTTTTGTTCTGAGCAAGCTCACTGTTCTGGCCCTATAGGAAACACAGGAGAGTAGAAGAGTGCTCTTTTCTCAAAAGCAGAGTGCATTTCTTTTAAGGAGAGCTAGCGTTTGATTCCCAGTCCTAAACAGAGTTGAATGACATGCAGTTTCCGGTCCTAAGAGCAAGAGTTTTTTTCTGCTAAGAAGATTCACTACTGCGCTCCCATTGCCATACATAGTGCCAATAGCACGCACGTCTCTTCCCAGCAAGTACAGTGTATTGGACTGAAGAGAAGCTACTGTTCTTGTCAGTTTCCTAATCAGAGTTGAACTAGATATGGCCCGTGTGTGTAGGAAGCACAGTTCATTTTTTCTGAGCAAACTCACTGTTCTGGCCCTATAGGAAACATAGGAGAGTAGAAGAGTGCTCTTTTCTCAAAAGCAGAGTGTGTTTCTTGTAAGGCGAGCTAGCGTTTGTTTCCCAGTCCTAAGCGGAGTTGAATCCCATGCAGTTTCTGGTCCTACAAACAAGAGTTGTTTTCTGCTAAGAAGAGTCACTATTGCGCTCCCATTGCCATACACAGTGGAAATAGCACTCAGGTCTGTTCCCAGCAACTACAGTGTATTGGACTGATGAGAAGCTACTGTTCTGATCAGTTTCTTATGCAGAGCTGAAGTAGGTATGGCCCGTGTGTGTAGAAAGCACAGTTCTTTTGTTCTGAGCAAGCTCACTGTTCTGGCCCTATAGGAAACACAGGAGAGTAGAAGAGTGCTCTTGTCTCAAAAGCAGAGTGTGTTTCTTGTAAGGAGAGCTAGCGTTTGTTTCCCAGTCCTAAACGGAGTTGAATGACATGCAGTTTCTGGTCCTACAAACAAGAGTTGTTTTCTGCTAAGAAGAGTCACTATTGTCCTCCCATTGCCATACACAGTGCCAATAGCACTCGCGTTGGTTCCCAGCAAGTACAGTGTATTGGACTGAAGAGAAGCTACTGTTCTTGTCAGTTTCCTAAGCAGAGTTGAACTTGATATGGCCCGTGTGTGTAGGAAGCACAGTTCATTTTTTCTGAGCATGCTCACTGTTCTGGCCCTATAGGAAACATAGGTGAGTAGAAGAGTGCTCTTTTCTCAAAAGCAGAGTGTGTTTCTTGTAAGGCGAGCTAGGGTTTGTTTCCCAGTCCTAAACGGAGTTGAATCCCATGCAGTTTCTGGTCCTACAAGCAAGAGTTGTTTTCTGCTAAGAAGAGTCACTATTGTGCTCCCATTGCCATACAAAGTGCAAATAGCACTGGCGTCTGTTCCCAGCAAGTACAGTGTATTGGACTGAAGAGAAGCTACTGTTCTTGTCAGTTTCCTAATCAGAGTTGAACTAGATATGGCCCGTGTATGTAGGAAGCACAGTTCATTTTTTTCTGAGCAAGCTCACTGTTCTGGCCCTATAGGAAACACAGGAGAGTAGAAGAGTGCTCTTTTCTCAAAAGCAGAGTGTGTTTCTTGTAAGGCGAGCTAGCATTTGTTTCCCAGTCCTAAACGGAGTTGAATCCCATTCAGTTTCTGGTCCTACCAGCAAGAGTTGTTTTCTGGTAAGGAGAGTCACTATTGTGCTCCCTTTGCCATACACAGTGGAAATAGCACTCGCTTCTGTTCCCAGCAAGTACAATGTATTGGACTGAAGAGAAGCTACTGTTCTTGTCAGTTTCCTAAGCAGAGTTGAACTAGATATGGCCCGTGTGTGTAGGAAGCACAGTTCTTTTGTTCTGAGCAAGTTCACTGTTCTGGCCCTATAGGAAACACAGGAGAGTAGAAGAGTGCTCTTTTCTCTAAAGCAGAATGCGTTTCTTTTAAGGCGAGCTAGCCTTTGTTTCCCAGTCCTAAACGGAGTTGAATGACATGCAGTTTCTGGTCCTAAGAGCAAGAGTTGTTTTCTGCTAAGAAGAGTCACTATTGCGCTCCCATTGCCATACACAGTGCTAATAGCATTCGTGTCTGTTCCCAGCAAGTACACTGTATTGGACTGAAGAGAAGCTACTGTTCTTGTCAGTTTCCTTAGCAAAGTTGAACTAGATATGGCCCGTGTGTGTATGAAGCACAGTTCATTTTTTCTGAGCAAGCTCACTGTTCTGGCCCTAAAGGAAACACAGGAGAGTAGAAGAGTGCTCTTTTCTCAAAAGCAGAGTTTGTTTCTTGTAAGGCGAGCTAGGGTTTGTTTCCCAGTCCTAAACGGATTTGAATCCCATGCAGTTTCTGGTCCTACGAGCAAGAGTTGTTTTCTGCTAAGAAGAGTCACTATTGCGCTCCCATTGCCATACACAGTGCCAATAGCACTCGTGTCTGTTCCCAGCAACTACAGTGTATTGGACTGAAGAGAAGCTACTGTTCTTGTCAGTTTCCTAAGCAGAGTTGAACTAGATATGGCCCGTGTGTAGGAAGCACAGTTGTTTTGTTCTGAGCAAGCTCACTGTTCTGGCCCTATAGGAAACACAGGAGAGTAGAAGAGTGCTCTTTTCTCAAAAGCAGAGTGTGTTTCTTGTAAGGCGAGCTAGCGTTTGTTTCCCAGTCCTAAACGGATTTGAATGACATGCAGTTTCTGGTCCAACAAGCAAGAGTTGTTTTCTGCTAAGAAGAGTCACTATTGCCCTCCCATTGCCATACACAGTGCAAATAGCACCCTGGTCTGTTCCCAGCAAGTACAGTGTATTGGACTGAAGAGAAGCTACTCTTCTTGTCAGTTTCCTGAGCAGAGTTGAACAAGATATGTCCCGTGTGTGTAGAAAGCACAGTTCTTTTGTTCTGAGCTATCTCACTGTTCTGGCCATATAGGAAACACAGGAGAGTAGAATAGTGCTCTTCTCAAAAGCAGAGTGTGTTTCTTGTAAGGCGAGCTAGCATTTGTTTCCCAGTCCTAAATGGAGTTGAATGACATGCAGTTTCTGGTCCTAAGAGGAAGAGTTGTTTTCTGCTAAGAAGAGTCACTATTGCGCTCCCATTGCCATACACAGTGCAAATAGCACTCGCGTCTGTTAGCAGCAAGTACAGTGTATTGGACTGAAGAGAAGGTACTGTTCTTGTCAGTTTCCTAAGCAGAGTTGAACTAGATATGCCCCGTGTGTGTAGGAAGCACAGTTCTTTTGTTCTGAGCAAGCTCACTGTTCTGGCCCTATAGGAAACACAGGAGAGTAGAAGAGTGCTCTTTTCTCAAAAGCAGAGTGTGTTTCTTGTAAGGCGAGCTAGCGTTTGTTTCCCAGTCCTAAACGGAGTTGAATCCCATTCAGTTTCTGGTCCTACCAGCAAGAGTTGTTTTCTGGTAAGGAGAGTCACTATTGTGCTCCCATTGCCATACACAGTGCAAATAGCACCCGCGTCTGTTCCCAGCAAGTACAGTGTATTGGACTGAAGAGAAGCTACTCTTCTTGTCAGTTTCCTGAGCAGAGTTGAACAAGATATGACCCGTGTGTGTAGAAAGCACAGTTCTTTTGTTCTGAGCAAGCTCACTGTTCTGGCCCTATAGGAAACACAGGAGAGTAGAATAGTGCTCTTCTCAAAAGCAGAGTGTGTTTCTTGTAAGGCGAGCTAGCATTTGTTTCCCAGTCCTAAACGGAGTTGAATGACATGCAGTTTCTGGTCCTAAGAGCAAGAGTTGTTTTCTGCTAAGAAGAGTCACTATTGCGCTCCCATTGCCATAAAAAGTGCAAATAGCACTCGCGTCTCTTCCCAGCAAGTACAGTGTATTGGACTGAAGAGAAGCTACTGTTCTTGTCAGTTTCCTAAGCAGAGTTGAACTAGATATGGCCCGTGTGTGTAGGAAGCACAGTTTGTTTGTTTTGATCAAGCTCACTGTTCTGGCCCTATAGGAAACACAGGAGAGTAGAAGAGTGCTCTTTTCTCAAAAGCAGAATGCGTTTCTTGTAAGGCGAGCTAGCGTTTGTTTCCCAGTCCTAAAAGGAGTTGAATGACATGCAGTTTCTGGTCCTAGGAGCAAGAGTTGTTTTCTGCTAAGAAGAGTCACTATTGCGCTCCCATTGCCATACACAGTGCCAATAGCACTCGTGTCTGTTCCCAGCAAGTACAGTGTATTGGACTGAAGAGAAGCTACTGTTCTTGTCAGTTTCCTAAGCAGAGTTGAACTAGATATGGCCCGTGAGTGTAGGAAGCACAGTTCTTTTGTTCTGAGCAAGCTCACTGTTCTGGCCCTATAGGAAACACAGGAGAGCAGAAGAGTGCTCTTTTCTCAAAAGCAGAGTGTGTTTCTTGTAAGGTGAGCTAGGGTTTGTTTCCCAGTCCTAAACGGAGTTGAATCCCATGCAGTTTCTGGTCCTACGAGCAAGAGTTGTTTTCTGCTAAGAAGAGTCACTATTGCGCTCCCATTGCCATACACAGTGCCAATAGCACTCACGTCTCTTCCCAGCAAGTACAGTGTATTGGACTGAAGAGAAGCTACTGTTCTTGTCAGTTTCCTAAGCAGAGTTGAACTTGATATGGCCCGTTTGTGTAGGAAGCACAGTTCTTTTGTTCTGAGCAAGCTCATTCTTCTGGCCCTTTAGGAAACACAGGAGAGTAGAAGAGTGCTCTTTTCTCAAAAGCAGTGTGTGTTTCTTGTAAGGCGAGTTAGGGTTTGTTTCCCAGTCCTAAACGGAGTTGAATCCCATGCAGTTTCTGGTCCTATGAGCAAGAGTTGTTTTCTGCTAAGAAGAGTCACTATTGCACTCCCATTGCCATACACAGTGCCAATAGCACTCGTGTCTGTTCCCAGAAAGTACAGTGTATTGGACTGAAGAGAAGCTACTGTTCTTGTCAGTTTCCTAAGCAGAGTTGAACTAGATATGGCCCGAGTGTATAGGAAGCACAGTTCTTTTGTTCTGAGCAAGCTCACTGTTCTGGCCCTATAGGAAACACAGGAGAGTAGAAGAGTGCTCTTTTCTCAAAAGCAGAGTGTGTTTCTTGTAAGGCGAGCTAGCATTTGTTTCCCAGTCCTAAACGGAGTTGAATCCCATGCAGTTTCTGATCCTACCAGCAAGAGTTGTTTTCTGGTAAGGAAAGTCACTATTGTGCTCCCTTTGCCATACACAGTGGAAATAGCACTCGCGTCTGTTCCCAGCAAGTACAGTGTATTGGACTGAAGAGTAGCTACTATTCTTGTCAGTTTCCTAAGCAGAATTGAACTAGATATGGCCCCTGTGTGTAGGAAGCACAGTTCTTTTGTTCTGAGCAAGCTCACTGTTCTGGCCCTATAGGAAACACAGGAGAGTAGAAGAGTGCTCTTTTCTCAAAAGCAGAGTGTGTTTCCTGTAAGGCGAGCTAGCGTTTGTTTCCCAGTCCTAAACGGAGTTGAATGACATGGAGTTTCTGGTCCTAAGAGCAAGAGTTGTTTTCTGCTAAGAGGAGTCACTATTGTGCTCCCATTGCCATAAACAGTGCAAATAGCACTCGCGTCTTTTGCCAGCAAGTACAGTGTATTGGACTGAAGAGAAGCTACTGTTCTTGTCAGTTTCCTAAGCAGAGTTGAACTACGTATGGCCCGTGTGTGTAGGAAGCACAGTTCGTTTGTTCTGATCAAGCTCACTGTTCTGGCCCTATAGGAAACACAAGAGAGTAGAAGAGTGCTCTTTTCTCAAAAGCAGAGTGTGTTTCTTGTAAGGCGAGCTAGGGTTTGTTTCCCAGTCCTAAACGGAGTTGAATCCCATGCAGTTTCAGGTCCTACGAGCAAGAGTTGTTTTCTGCTAAGAAGAGTCACTATTGTGCTCCCATTGCCATACACAGTGCCAATAGCACTCGCGTCTGTTCCCAGCAAGTACAGTGTATTGGACTGAAGAGAAGCTACTGTTCTTGTCAGTTTCCTAAGCAGAGTTGAACTAGATATGGCCCGTGTGTGTAGGAAGCACAGTTCTTTTGTTCTGAGCAAGCTCACTGTTCTGGCCCTATTGGAAACACAGGAGAGTAGAAGAGTGCTCTTTTCTCAAAAGCAGAGTGTGTTTCTTGTAAGGCGAGCTAGCATTTGTTTCCCAGTCCTAAATGGAGTTGAATGACATGCAGTTTGTGGTCCTAAGAGCAAGAGTTGTTTTCTGCTAAGAAGAGTCACTATTGCGCTCCCATTGCCATACACAGTGCAAATAGCACTCGCGTCTGTTAGCAGCAAGTACAGTGTATTGGACTGAAGAGAAGCTACTGTTCTTGTCAGTTTCCTAAGCAGAGTTGAACTAGATATGGCCCGTGTGTGTAGGAAGCACAGTTCTTTTGTTCTGAGCAAGCTCACTGTTCTGGCCCTATAGGAAACACAGGAGAGTAGAAGAGTGCTCTTTTCTCAAAAGCAGAGTGCATTTCTTTTAAGGAGAGCTAGCGTTTGATTCCCAGTCCTAAACAGAGTTGAATGACATGCAGTTTCCGGTCCTAAGAGCAAGAGTTTTTTTCTGCTAAGAAGATTCACTACTGCGCTCCCATTGCCATACATAGTGCCAATAGCACACACGTCTCTTCCCAGCAAGTACAGTGTATTGGACTGAAGAGAAGCTACTGTTCTTGTCAGTTTCCTAATCAGAGTTGAACTAGATATGGCCCGTGTGTGTAGGAAGCACAGTTCATTTTTTCTGAGCAAACTCACTGTTCTGGCCCTATAGGAAACATAGGAGAGTAGAAGAGTGCTCTTTTCTCAAAAGCAGAGTGTGTTTCTTGTAAGGCGAGCTAGCGTTTGTTTCCCAGTCCTAAGCGGAGTTGAATCCCATGCAGTTTCTGGTCCTACAAACAAGAGTTGTTTTCTGCTAAGAAGAGTCACTATTGCGCTCCCATTGCCATACACAGTGCAAATAGCACTCCCGTCTGTTCCCAGCAAGTACAGTGCATTGGACTGAAGAGTAGCTACTGTTCTTGCCAGTTTCCTAATCAGAGTTGAACTAGATATGGCCCGTGTGTAGGAAGCACAGTTCATTTTTTTCTGAGCAAGCTCACTGTTCTGTCCCTAAAGGAAACACAGGAGAGTAGAAGAGTGCTCTTTTCTCAAAAGCAGAGTGTGTTTCTGGTCAGGCGAGCTAGGGTTTGTTTTCCAGTCCTAAAGGGAGTAGAATCCCATGCAGTTTCTGGTCCTACGAGCAAGAGTTGTTTTCTGCTAAGAAGAGTCACTATTGCGCTCCCATTGCCATACACAGTGGAAATAGCACTCAGGTCTGTTCCCAGCAACTACAGTGTATTGGACTGATGAGAAGCTACTGTTCTGATCAGTTTCTTATGCAGAGCTGAAGTAGGTATGGCCCGTGTGTGTAGAAAGCACAGTTCTTTTGTTCTGAGCAAGCTCACTGTTCTGGCCCTATAGGAAACACAGGAGAGTAGAAGAGTGCTCTTGTCTCAAAAGCAGAGTGTGTTTCTTGTAAGGAGAGCTAGCGTTTGTTTCCCAGTCCTAAACGGAGTTGAATGACATGCAGTTTCTGGTCCTACAAACAAGAGTTGTTTTCTGCTAAGAAGAGTCACTATTGTCCTCCCATTGCCATACACAGTGCCAATAGCACTCGCGTTGGTTCCCAGCAAGTACAGTGTATTGGACTGAAGAGAAGCTACTGTTCTTGTCAGTTTCCTAAGCAGAGTTGAACTTGATATGGCCCGTGTGTGTAGGAAGCACAGTTCATTTTTTCTGAGCATGCTCACTGTTCTGGCCCTATAGGAAACATAGGTGAGTAGAAGAGTGCTCTTTTCTCAAAAGCAGAGTGTGTTTCTTGTAAGGCGAGCTAGGGTTTGTTTCCCAGTCCTAAACGGAGTTGAATGACATGCAGTTTCTGGTCCTACAAGCAAGAGTTGTTTTCTGCTAAGAAGAGTCACTATTGTGCTCCCATTGCCATACACAGTGCAAATAGCACTGGCGTCTGTTCCCAGCAAGTACAGTGTATTGGACTGAAGAGAAGCTACTGTTCTTGTCAGTTTCCTAACCAGAGTTGAACTAGATATGGCCCGTGTATGTAGGAAGCACAGTTCATTTTTTTCTGAGCAAGCTCACTGTTCTGGCCCTATAGGAAACACAGGAGAGTAGAAGAGTGCTCTTTTCTCAAAAGCAGAGTGTGTTTCTTGTAAGGCGAGCTAGCATTTGTTTCCCAGTCCTAAACGGAGTTGAATCCCATTCAGTTTCTGGTCCTACCAGCAAGAGTTGTTTTCTGGTAAGGAGAGTCACTATTGTGCTCCCTTTGCCATACACAGTGGAAATAGCACTCGCTTCTGTTCCCAGCAAGTACAATGTATTGGACTGAAGAGAAGCTACTGTTCTTGTCAGTTTCCTAAGCAGAGTTGAACTAGATATGGCCCGTGTGTGTAGGAAGCACAGTTCTTTTGTTCTGAGCAAGTTCACTGTTCTGGCCCTATAGGAAACACAGGAGAGTAGAAGAGTGCTCTTTTCTCTAAAGCAGATTGCGTTTCTTTTAAGGCGAGCTAGCCTTTGTTTCCCAGTCCTAAACGGAGTTGAATGACATGCAGTTTCTGGTCCTAAGAGCAAGAGTTGTTTTCTGCTAAGAAGAGTCACTATTGCGCTCCCATTGCCATACACAGTGCTAATAGCATTCGTGTCTGTTCCCAGCAAGTACACTGTATTGGACTGAAGAGAAGCTACTGTTCTTGTCAGTTTCCTTAGCAAAGTTGAACTAGATATGGCCCGTGTGGGTATGAAGCACAGTTCATTTTTTCTGAGCAAGCTCACTGTTCTGGCCCTAAAGGAAACACAGGAGAGTAGAAGAGTGCTCTTTTCTCAAAAGCAGAGTTTGTTTCTTGTAAGGCGAGCTAGGGTTTGTTTCCCAGTCCTAAACGGATTTGAATCCCATGCAGTTTCTGGTCCTACGAGCAAGAGTTGTTTTCTGCTAAGAAGAGTCACTATTGCGCTCCCATTGCCATACACAGTGCCAATAGCACTCGTGTCTGTTCCCAGCAACTACAGTGTATTGGACTGAAGAGAAGCTACTGTTCTTGTCAGTTTCCTAAGCAGAGTTGAACTAGATATGGCCCGTGTGTAGGAAGCACAGTTGTTTTGTTCTGAGCAAGCTCACTGTTCTGGCCCTATAGGAAACACAGGAGAGTAGAAGAGTGCTCTTCTCAAAAGCAGAGTGTGTTTCTTGTAAGGCGAGCTAGCGTTTGTTTCCCAGTCCTCAACGGAGTTGAATGACATGCAGTTTCTGGTCCAACAAGCAAGAGTTGTTTTCTGCTAAGAAGAGTCACTATTGCCCTCCCATTGCCATACACAGTGCAAATAGCACCCTGGTCTGTTCCCAGCAAGTACAGTGTATTGGACTGAAGAGAAGCTACTCTTCTTGTCAGTTTCCTGAGCAGAGTTGAACAAGATATGTCCCGTGTGTGTAGAAAGCACAGTTCTTTTGTTCTGAGCTATCTCACTGTTCTGGCCATATAGGAAACACAGGAGAGTAGAAGAGTGCTCTTTTCTCAAAAGCAGAGTGTGTTTCTT
This sequence comes from Peromyscus eremicus, assembly GCF_949786415.1. Lineage (NCBI taxonomy): Eukaryota > Metazoa > Chordata > Mammalia > Rodentia > Cricetidae > Peromyscus > Peromyscus eremicus. The sequence goes on along the minus strand of NW_026734945.1, from coordinate 19,240 downwards.
GTAAGGCGAGCTAGCATTTGTTTCCCAGTCCTAAATGGAGTTGAATGACATGCAGTTTCTGGTCCTAAGAGGAAGAGTTGTTTTCTGCTAAGAAGAGTCACTATTGCGCTCCCATTGCCATACACAGTGCAAATAGCACTCGCGTCTGTTAGCAGCAAGTACAGTGTATTGGACTGAAGAGAAGGTACTGTTCTTGTCAGTTTCCTAAGCAGAGTTGAACTAGATATGCCCCGTGTGTGTAGGAAGCACAGTTCTTTTGTTCTGAGCAAGCTCACTGTTCTGGCCCTATAGGAAACACAGGAGAGTAGAAGAGTGCTCTTTTCTCAAAAGCAGAGTGCATTTTTTTAAGGAGAGCTAGCGTTTGTTTCCCAGTCCTAAACAGAGTTGAATGACATGCAGTTTCTGGTCCTAAGAGCAAGAGTTTTTTTCTGCTAAGAAGGGTCACTATTGCGCTCCCATTGCCATACACAGTGCCAATAGCACTCACGTCTCTTCCCAGCAAGTACAGTGTATTGGACTGAAGAGAAGCTACTGTTCTTGTCAGTTTCCTAAGCATAGTTGAACTAGATATGGCCGTGTGTGTAGGAAGCACAGTTCTTTTGTTCTGAGCAAACTCACTGTTCTGGCCCTATAGGAAACACAGGAGAGTAGAAGAGTGCTCTTTTCTCAAAAGCAGAGTGGGTTTCTTGTAAGGCTAGCTAGCGTTTGTTTCCCAGTCCTAAACGGAGTTGAATGACATGCAGTTTCTGGTCCTATGAGCAGGAGTTGTTTTCTGCTAAGAAGAGTCACTATTGCGCTCCCATTGCCATACACAGTGCCAATAGCACTCGCGTTTGTTCCCAGCAAGTACAGTGTATTGGACTGAAGAGAAGCTACTGTTCTTGTCAGTTTCCTAAGCAGAGTTGAACTAGATATGGCCCGTGTGTGTAGGAAGCACAGTTCATTTTTTGTGAGCAAGCTCACTGTTCTGGCCCTATAGGAAACATAGGAGAGTAGAAGAGTGCTCTTTTCTCAAAAGCAGAGTGTGTTTCTTGTAAGGCGAGCTAGGGTTTGTTTCCCAGTCCTAAGCGGAGTTGAATCCCATGCAGTTTCTGGTCCTACGAGCAAGAGTTGTTTTCTGCTAAGAAGAGTCACTATTGCGCTCCCATTGCCATACACAGTGCCAATAGCACTCGCGTGTGTTCCCAGCAAGTACAGTGTATTGGACTGAAGAGAAGCTACTGTTCTTGTCAGTTTCCTAAGCAGAGTTGAACTAGATATGGCCCATGTGTGTAGGAAGCACAGTTCTTTTGTTCTGAGCAAGCTCACTGTTCTGGCCCTATAGGAAACACAGGAGAGTAGAAGAGTGCTTTTTTCTCAAAAGCAGAGTGTGTTTCTTGTAAGGCGAGCTAGGGTTTGTTTCCCAGTTATAAACGGAGTTGAATCCCATGCAGTTTCTGGTCCTACGAGCAAGAGTTGTTTTCTGCTAAGAAGAGTCACTATTGCGCTCCCATTGCCATACACAGAGGAAATAGCACTAAGGTCTGTTCCCAGCAACTACAGTGTATTGGACTGATGAGAAGCTACTGTTCTGATCAGTTTCTTATGCAGAGCTGAAGTAGGTATGGCCCGTGTGTGTAGAAAGCACAGTTCTTTTGTTCTGAGCAAGCTCACTGTTCTGGCCCTATAGGAAACACAGGAGAGTAGAAAAGTGCTCTTTTCTCAAAAGCAGAGTGTGTTTCTTGTAAGGAGAGCTAGCGTTTGTTTCCCAGTCCTAAACGGAGTTGAATCCCATTCAGTTTCTGGTCCTACCAGCAAGAGTTGTTTTCTGGTAAGGAGAGTCACTATTGTGCTCCCATTGCCATACACAGTGCAAATAGCACCCGCGTCTGTTCCCAGCAAGTACAGTGTATTGGACTGAAGAGAAGCTACTCTTCTTGTCAGTTTCCTGAGCAGAGTTGAACAAGATATGACCCGTGTGTGTAGAAAGCACAGTTCTTTTGTTCTGAGCAAGCTCACTGTTCTGGCCCTATAGGAAACACAGGAGAGTAGAATAGTGCTCTTCTCAAAAGCAGAGTGTGTTTCTTGTAAGGCGAGCTAGCATTTGTTTCCCAGTCCTAAACGGAGTTGAATGACATGCAGTTTCTGGTCCTAAGAGCAAGAGTTGTTTTCTGCTAAGAAGAGTCACTATTGCGCTCCCATTGCCATAAACAGTGCAAATAGCACTCGCGTCTCTTCCCAGCAAGTACAGTGTATTGGACTGAAGAGAAGCTACTGTTCTTGTCAGTTTCCTAAGCAGAGTTGAACTAGATATGGCCCGTGTGTGTAGGAAGCACAGTTTGTTTGTTTTGATCAAGCTCACTGTTCTGGCCCTATAGGAAACACAGGAGAGTAGAAGAGTGCTCTTTTCTCAAAAGCAGAATGCGTTTCTTGTAAGGCGAGCTAGCGTTTGTTTCCCAGTCCTAAAAGGAGTTGAATGACATGCAGTTTCTGGTCCTAGGAGCAAGAGTTGTTTTCTGCTAAGAAGAGTCACTATTGCGCTCCCATTGCCATACACAGTGCCAATAGCACTCGTGTCTGTTCCCAGCAAGTACAGTGTATTGGACTGAAGAGAAGCTACTGTTCTTGTCAGTTTCCTAAGCAGAGTTGAACTAGATATGGCCCGTGAGTGTAGGAAGCACAGTTCTTTTGTTCTGAGCAAGCTCACTGTTCTGGCCCTATAGGAAACACAGGAGAGCAGAAGAGTGCTCTTTTCTCAAAAGCAGAGTGTGTTTCTTGTAAGGTGAGCTAGGGTTTGTTTCCCAGTCCTAAACGGAGTTGAATCCCATGCAGTTTCTGGTCCTACGAGCAAGAGTTGTTTTCTGCTAAGAAGAGTCACTATTGCGCTCCCATTGCCATACACAGTGCCAATAGCACTCACGTCTCTTCCCAGCAAGTACAGTGTATTGGACTGAAGAGAAGCTACTGTTCTTGTCAGTTTCCTAAGCAGAGTTGAACTTGATATGGCCCGTTTGTGTAGGAAGCACAGTTCTTTTGTTCTGAGCAAGCTCATTCTTCTGGCCCTATAGGAAACACAGGAGAGTAGAAGAGTGCTCTTTTCTCAAAAGCAGTGTGTGTTTCTTGTAAGGCGAGTTAGGGTTTGTTTCCCAGTCCTAAACGGAGTTGAATCCCATGCAGTTTCTGGTCCTATGAGCAAGAGTTGTTTTCTGCTAAGAAGAGTCACTATTGCACTCCCATTGCCATACACAGTGCCAATAGCACTCGTGTCTGTTCCCAGAAAGTACAGTGTATTGGACTGAAGAGAAGCTACTGTTCTTGTCAGTTTCCTAAGCAGAGTTGAACTAGATATGGCCCGTGTGTATAGGAAGCACAGTTCTTTTGTTCTGAGCAAGCTCACTGTTCTGGCCCTATAGGAAACACAGGAGAGTAGAAGAGTGCTCTTTTCTCAAAAGCAGAGTGTGTTTCTTGTAAGGCGAGCTAGCATTTGTTTCCCAGTCCTAAACGGAGTTGAATCCCATGCAGTTTCTGATCCTACCAGCAAGAGTTGTTTTCTGGTAAGGAAAGTCACTATTGTGCTCCCTTTGCCATACACAGTGGAAATAGCACTCGCGTCTGTTCCCAGCAAGTACAGTGTATTGGACTGAAGAGTAGCTACTATTCTTGTCAGTTTCCTAAGCAGAATTGAACTAGATATGGCCCCTGTGTGTAGGAAGCACAGTTCTTTTGTTCTGAGCAAGCTCACTGTTCTGGCCCTATAGGAAACACAGGAGAGTAGAAGAGTGCTCTTTTCTCAAAAGCAGAGTGTGTTTCCTGTAAGGCGAGCTAGCGTTTGTTTCCCAGTCCTAAACGGAGTTGAATGACATGGAGTTTCTGGTCCTAAGAGCAAGAGTTGTTTTCTGCTAAGAGGAGTCACTATTGTGCTCCCATTGCCATAAACAGTGCAAATAGCACTCGCGTCTTTTGCCAGCAAGTACAGTGTATTGGACTGAAGAGAAGCTACTGTTCTTGTCAGTTTCCTAAGCAGAGTTGAACTACGTATGGCCCGTGTGTGTAGGAAGCACAGTTCGTTTGTTCTGATCAAGCTCACTGTTCTGGCCCTATAGGAAACACAAGAGAGTAGAAGAGTGCTCTTTTCTCAAAAGCAGAGTGTGTTTCTTGTAAGGCGAGCTAGGGTTTGTTTCCCAGTCCTAAACGGAGTTGAATCCCATGCAGTTTCTGGTCCTACGAGCAAGAGTTGTTTTCTGCTAAGAAGAGTCACTATTGTGCTCCCATTGCCATACACAGTGCCAATAGCACTCGCGTCTGTTCCCAGCAAGTACAGTGTATTGGACTGAAGAGAAGCTACTGTTCTTGTCAGTTTCCTAAGCAGAGTTGAACTAGATATGGCCCGTGTGTGTAGGAAGCACAGTTCTTTTGTTCTGAGCAAGCTCACTGTTCTGGCCCTATTGGAAACACAGGAGAGTAGAAGAGTGCTCTTTTCTCAAAAGCAGAGTGTGTTTCTTGTAAGGCGAGCTAGCATTTGTTTCCCAGTCCTAAATGGAGTTGAATGACATGCAGTTTGTGGTCCTAAGAGCAAGAGTTGTTTTCTGCTAAGAAGAGTCACTATTGCGCTCCCATTGCCATACACAGTGCAAATAGCACTCGCGTCTGTTAGCAGCAAGTACAGTGTATTGGACTGAAGAGAAGCTACTGTTCTTGTCAGTTTCCTAAGCAGAGTTGAACTAGATATGGCCCGTGTGTGTAGGAAGCACAGTTCTTTTGTTCTGAGCAAGCTCACTGTTCTGGCCCTATAGGAAACACAGGAGAGTAGAAGAGTGCTCTTTTCTCAAAAGCAGAGTGCATTTCTTTTAAGGAGAGCTAGCGTTTGATTCCCAGTCCTAAACAGAGTTGAATGACATGCAGTTTCCGGTCCTAAGAGCAAGAGTTTTTTTCTGCTAAGAAGATTCACTACTGCGCTCCCATTGCCATACATAGTGCCAATAGCACGCACGTCTCTTTCCAGCAAGTACAGTGTATTGGACTGAAGAGAAGCTACTGTTCTTGTCAGTTTCCTAATCAGAGTTGAACTAGATATGGCCCGTGTGTGTAGGAAGCACAGTTCATTTTTTCTGAGCAAACTCACTGTTCTGGCCCTATAGGAAACATAGGAGAGTAGAAGAGTGCTCTTTTCTCAAAAGCAGAGTGTGTTTCTTGTAAGGCGAGCTAGCGTTTGTTTCCCAGTCCTAAGCGGAGTTGAATCCCATGCAGTTTCTGGTCCTACAAACAAGAGTTGTTTTCTGCTAAGAAGAGTCACTATTGCGCTCCCATTGCCATACACAGTGCAAATAGCACTCCCGTCTGTTCCCAGCAAGTACAGTGCATTGGACTGAAGAGTAGCTACTGTTCTTGTCAGTTTCCTAATCAGAGTTGAACTAGATATGGCCCGTGTGTAGGAAGCACAGTTCATTTTTTTCTGAGCAAGCTCACTGTTCTGTCCCTAAAGGAAACACAGGAGAGTAGAAGAGTGCTCTTTTCTCAAAAGCAGAGTGTGTTTCTGGTCAGGCGAGCTAGGGTTTGTTTTCCAGTCCTAAAGGGAGTAGAATCCCATGCAGTTTCTGGTCCTACGAGCAAGAGTTGTTTTCTGCTAAGAAGAGTCACTATTGCGCTCCCATTGCCATACACAGTGGAAATAGCACTCAGGTCTGTTCCCAGCAACTACAGTGTATTGGACTGATGAGAAGCTACTGTTCTGATCAGTTTCTTATGCAGAGCTGAAGTAGGTATGGCCCGTGTGTGTAGAAAGCACAGTTCTTTTGTTCTGAGCAAGCTCACTGTTCTGGCCCTATAGGAAACACAGGAGAGTAGAAGAGTGCTCTTGTCTCAAAAGCAGAGTGTGTTTCTTGTAAGGAGAGCTAGCGTTTGTTTCCCAGTCCTAAACGGAGTTGAATGACATGCAGTTTCTGGTCCTACAAACAAGAGTTGTTTTCTGCTAAGAAGAGTCACTATTGTCCTCCCATTGCCATACACAGTGCCAATAGCACTCGCGTTGGTTCCCAGCAAGTACAGTGTATTGGACTGAAGAGAAGCTACTGTTCTTGTCAGTTTCCTAAGCAGAGTTGAACTTGATATGGCCCGTGTGTGTAGGAAGCACAGTTCATTTTTTCTGAGCATGCTCACTGTTCTGGCCCTATAGGAAACATAGGTGAGTAGAAGAGTGCTCTTTTCTCAAAAGCAGAGTGTGTTTCTTGTAAGGCGAGCTAGGGTTTGTTTCCCAGTCCTAAACGGAGTTGAATGACATGCAGTTTCTGGTCCTACAAGCAAGAGTTGTTTTCTGCTAAGAAGAGTCACTATTGTGCTCCCATTGCCATACACAGTGCAAATAGCACTGGCGTCTGTTCCCAGCAAGTACAGTGTATTGGACTGAAGAGAAGCTACTGTTCTTGTCAGTTTCCTAACCAGAGTTGAACTAGATATGGCCCGTGTATGTAGGAAGCACAGTTCATTTTTTTCTGAGCAAGCTCACTGTTCTGGCCCTATAGGAAACACAGGAGAGTAGAAGAGTGCTCTTTTCTCAAAAGCAGAGTGTGTTTCTTGTAAGGCGAGCTAGCATTTGTTTCCCAGTCCTAAACGGAGTTGAATCCCATTCAGTTTCTGGTCCTACCAGCAAGAGTTGTTTTCTGGTAAGGAGAGTCACTATTGTGCTCCCTTTGCCATACACAGTGGAAATAGCACTCGCTTCTGTTCCCAGCAAGTACAATGTATTGGACTGAAGAGAAGCTACTGTTCTTGTCAGTTTCCCTAAGCAGAGTTGAACTAGATATGGCCCGTGTGTGTAGGAAGCACAGTTCTTTTGTTCTGAGCAAGTTCACTGTTCTGGCCCTATAGGAAACACAGGAGAGTAGAAGAGTGCTCTTTTCTCTAAAGCAGATTGCGTTTCTTTTAAGGCGAGCTAGCCTTTGTTTCCCAGTCCTAAACGGAGTTGAATGACATGCAGTTTCTGGTCCTAAGAGCAAGAGTTTTTTCTGCTAAGAAGAGTCACTATTGCGCTCCCATTGCCATACACAGTGCTAATAGCATTCGTGTCTGTTCCCAGCAAGTACACTGTATTGGACTGAAGAGAAGCTACTGTTCTTGTCAGTTTCCTTAGCAAAGTTGAACTAGATATGGCCCGTGTGGGTATGAAGCACAGTTCATTTTTTCTGAGCAAGCTCACTGTTCTGGCCCTAAAGGAAACACAGGAGAGTAGAAGAGTGCTCTTTTCTCAAAAGCAGAGTTTGTTTCTTGTAAGGCGAGCTAGGGTTTGTTTCCCAGTCCTAAACGGATTTGAATCCCATGCAGTTTCTGGTCCTACGAGCAAGAGTTGTTTTCTGCTAAGAAGAGTCACTATTGCGCTCCCATTGCCATACACAGTGCCAATAGCACTCGTGTCTGTTCCCAGCAACTACAGTGTATTGGACTGAAGAGAAGCTACTGTTCTTGTCAGTTTCCTAAGCAGAGTTGAACTAGATATGGCCCGTGTGTAGGAAGCACAGTTGTTTTGTTCTGAGCAAGCTCACTGTTCTGGCCCTATAGGAAACACAGGAGAGTAGAAGAGTGCTCTTCTCAAAAGCAGAGTGTGTTTCTTGTAAGGCGAGCTAGCGTTTGTTTCCCAGTCCTCAACGGAGTTGAATGACATGCAGTTTCTGGTCCAACAAGCAAGAGTTGTTTTCTGCTAAGAAGAGTCACTATTGCCCTCCCATTGCCATACACAGTGCAAATAGCACCCTGGTCTGTTCCCAGCAAGTACAGTGTATTGGACTGAAGAGAAGCTACTCTTCTTGTCAGTTTCCTGAGCAGAGTTGAACAAGATATGTCCCGTGTGTGTAGAAAGCACAGTTCTTTTGTTCTGAGCTATCTCACTGTTCTGGCCATATAGGAAACACAGGAGAGTAGAAGAGTGCTCTTTTCTCAAAAGCAGAGTGTGTTTCTTGTAAGGCGAGCTAGCATTTGTTTCCCAGTCCTAAATGGAGTTGAATGACATGCAGTTTCTGGTCCTAAGAGGAAGAGTTGTTTTCTGCTAAGAAGAGTCACTATTGCGCTCCCATTGCCATACACAGTGCAAATAGCACTCGCGTCTGTTAGCAGCAAGTACAGTGTATTGGACTGAAGAGAAGGTACTGTTCTTGTCAGTTTCCTAAGCAGAGTTGAACTAGATATGCCCCGTGTGTGTAGGAAGCACAGTTCTTTTGTTCTGAGCAAGCTCACTGTTCTGGCCCTATAGGAAACACAGGAGAGTAGAAGAGTGCTCTTTTCTCAAAAGCAGAGTGCATTTTTTTAAGGAGAGCTAGCGTTTGTTTCCCAGTCCTAAACAGAGTTGAATGACATGCAGTTTCTGGTCCTAAGAGCAAGAGTTTTTTTCTGCTAAGAAGGGTCACTATTGCGCTCCCATTGCCATACACAGTGCCAATAGCACTCACGTCTCTTCCCAGCAAGTACAGTGTATTGGACTGAAGAGAAGCTACTGTTCTTGTCAGTTTCCTAAGCATAGTTGAACTAGATATGGCCGTGTGTGTAGGAAGCACAGTTCTTTTGTTCTGAGCAAGCTCACTGTTCTGGCCCTATAGGAAACACAGGAGAGTAGAAGAGTGCTCTTTTCTCAAAAGCAGAGTGTGTTTCTTGTAAGGCTAGCTAGCGTTTGTTTCCCAGTCCTAAACGGAGTTGAATGACATGCAGTTTCTGGTCCTATGAGCAGGAGTTGTTTTCTGCTAAGAAGAGTCACTATTGCGCTCCCATTGCCATACACAGTGCCAATAGCACTCGCGTTTGTTCCCAGCAAGTACAGTGTATTGGACTGAAGAGAAGCTACTGTTCTTGTCAGTTTCCTAAGCAGAGTTGAACTAGATATGGCCCGTGTGTGTAGGAAGCACAGTTCATTTTTTGTGAGCAAGCTCACTGTTCTGGCCCTATAGGAAACATAGGAGAGTAGAAGAGTGCTCTTTTCTCAAAAGCAGAGTGTGTTTCTTGTAAGGCGAGCTAGGGTTTGTTTCCCAGTCCTAAGCGGAGTTGAATCCCATGCAGTTTCTGGTCCTACGAGCAAGAGTTGTTTTCTGCTAAGAAGAGTCACTATTGCGCTCCCATTGCCATACACAGTGCCAATAGCACTCGCGTGTGTTCCCAGCAAGTACAGTGTATTGGACTGAAGAGAAGCTACTGTTCTTGTCAGTTTCCTAAGCAGAGTTGAACTAGATATGGCCCATGTGTGTAGGAAGCACAGTTCTTTTGTTCTGAGCAAGCTCACTGTTCTGGCCCTATAGGAAACACAGGAGAGTAGAAGAGTGCTTTTTTCTCAAAAGCAGAGTGTGTTTCTTGTAAGGCGAGCTAGGGTTTGTTTCCCAGTTATAAACGGAGTTGAATCCCATGCAGTTTCTGGTCCTACGAGCAAGAGTTGTTTTCTGCTAAGAAGAGTCACTATTGCGCTCCCATTGCCATACACAGAGGAAATAGCACTCAGGTCTGTTCCCAGCAACTACAGTGTATTGGACTGATGAGAAGCTACTGTTCTGATCAGTTTCTTATGCAGAGCTGAAGTAGGTATGGCCCGTGTGTGTAGAAAGCACAGTTCTTTTGTTCTGAGCAAGCTCACTGTTCTGGCCCTATAGGAAACACAGGAGAGTAGAAAAGTGCTCTTTTCTCAAAAGCAGAGTGTGTTTCTTGTAAGGAGAGCTAGCGTTTGTTTCCCAGTCCTAAACGGAGTTGAATGACATGCAGTTTCTGGTCCTACAAACAAGAGTTGTTTTCTGCTAAGAAGAGTCACTATTGTGCTCCCATTGCCATACACAGTGCAAATAGCACTGGCGTCTGTTCCCAATAAGTACAGTGTATTGGACTGAAGAGAAGCTACTGTTCTTGTCTGTTTCCTAATCAGAGTTGAACTAGATATGGCCCGTGTGTGTAGGAAGCACAGTTCATTTTTTTCTGAGCAAGCTCACTGTTCTGGCCCTATCGGAAACACAGGAGAGTAGAAGAGTGCTCTTTTCTCAAAAGCAGAGTGTGTTTCTTGTAAGGCGAGCTAGCATTTGTTTCCCAGTCCTAAACGGAGTTGAATCCCATTCAGTTTCTGGTCCTACCAGCAAGAGTTGTTTTCTGGTAAGGAAAGTCACTATTGTGCTCCCTTTGCCATACACAGTGGAAATAGCACTGGCTTCTGTTCCCAGCAAGTACAATGTATTGGACTGAAGAGGAGCTACTGTTCTTGTCAGTTTCCTAAGCAGAGTTGAACTAGATATGGCCCATGTGTGTAGGAAGCACAGTTCTTTTGTTCTGAGCAAGCTCACTGTTCTGGCACTATAGGAAACACAGGAGAGTAGAAGAGTGCTCTTTTCTCAAAAGCAGAGTGTGTTTCTTGTAAGGCGAGCTAGGGTTTGTTTCCCAGTCCTAAGCGGAGTTGAATCCCATGCAGTTTCTGGTCCTACAAGCAAGAGATGTTTTCTGCTAAGAAGAGTCACTATTGCGCTCCCATTGCCATACACAGTGCAAACAGCACTCGCGTCTGTTCCCAGCAAGTACAGTGTATTGGACTGAAGAGAAGCTACTGTTCTTGTCAGTATCCTAAGCAGAGTTGAACTAGATATGGCCCCTGTGTGTAGGAAGCACAGTTCTTTTGTACTGAGCAAGTTCACTGTTCTGGCCCTATAGGAAACACAGGAGAGTAGAAGAGTTCTCTTTTCTCTAAAGCAGAATGCGTTTCTTTTAAGGCGAGCTAGCCTTTGTTTCCCAGACCTAAACGGAGTTGAATGACATGCAGTTTCTGGTCCTAAGAGCAAGAGTTGTTTTCTGCTAAGAAGAGTCACTATTGCGCTCCCATTGCCATACACAGTGCCAATAGCATTCGTGTCTGTTCCCAGCAAGTACAGTGTATTGGACTGAAGAGAAGCTACTGTTCTTGTCAGTTTCCTTAGCAAAGTTGAACTAGATATGGCCCGTGTGTGTATGAAGCACAGTTCATTTTTTCTGAGCAAGCTCACTGTTCTGGCCCTAAAGGAAACACAGGAGAGTAGAAGAGTGCTCTTTTCTCAAAAGCAGAGTTTGTTTCTTGTAAGGCGAGCTAGGGTTTGTTTCCCAGTCCTAAACGGATTTGAATCCCATGCAGTTTCTGGTCCTACGAGCAAGAGTTGTTTTCTGCTAAGAAGAGTCACTATTGCGCTCCCATTGCCATACACAGTGCCCATAGCACTCGTGTCTGTTCCCAGCAACTACAGTGTATTGGACTGAAGAGAAGCTACTCTTCTTGTCAGTTTCCAAGCAGAGTTGTACAAGATATGTCCCGTGTGTGTAGGAAGCACAGTTCTTTTGTTCTGAGCAAGCTCACTGTTCTGGCCCTATAGGAAACACAGGAGAGTAGAAGAGTGCTCTTTTCTCAAAAGCAGAGTGTGTTTCTTGTAAGGCGAGCTAGCATTTGTTTCCCAGTCCTAAACAGAGTTGAATCCCATGCAGTTTCTGGTCGTAACAGCAAGAGTTGTTTTCTGGTAAGGAATGTCACTATTGTACTCCCTTTGCCATACACAGTGGAAATAGCACTCACGTCTGTTCCCAGCAAGTACAGTGTATTGGACTAAAGAGAAGCTACTGTTCTTGTCAGTTTCCTAAGCAGAGTTGAACTAGATATGGCCCGTGTGTGTAGGAAGCACAGTTTGTTTGTTTTGATCAAGCTCACTGTTCTGGCCCTATAGGAAACACAGGAGAGTAGAAGAGTGCTCTTTTCTCAAAAGCAGAATGCGTTTCTTGTAAGGCGAGCTAGCGTTTGTTTCCCAGTCCTAAAAGGAGTTGAATGACATGCAGTTTCTGGTCCTAGGAGCAAGAGTTGTTTTCTGCTAAGAAGAGTCACTATTGCGCTCCCATTGCCATACACAGTGCCAATAGCACTCGTGTCTGTTCCCAGCAAGTACAGTGTATTGGACTGAAGAGAAGCTACTGTTCTTGTCAGTTTCCTAAGCAGAGTTGAACTAGATATGGCCCATGTGTGTAGGAAGCACAGTTCTTTTGTTCTGAGCAAGCTCACTGTTCTGGCCCTATAGGAAACACAGGAGAGTAGAAGAGTGCTTTTTTCTCAAAAGCAGAGTGTGTTTCTTGTAAGGCGAGCTAGGGTTTGTTTCCCAGTTATAAACGGAGTTGAATCCCATGCAGTTTCTGGTCCTACGAGCAAGAGTTGTTTTCTGCTAAGAAGAGTCACTATTGCGCTCCCATTGCCATACACAGAGGAAATAGCACTCAGGTCTGTTCCCAGCAACTACAGTGTATTGGACTGATGAGAAGCTACTGTTCTGATCAGTTTCTTATGCAGAGCTGAAGTAGGTATGGCCCGTGTGTGTAGAAAGCACAGTTCTTTTGTTCTGAGCAAGCTCACTGTTCTGGCCCTATAGGAAACACAGGAGAGTAGAAAAGTGCTCTTTTCTCAAAAGCAGAGTGTGTTTCTTGTAAGGAGAGCTAGCGTTTGTTTCCCAGTCCTAAACGGAGTTGAATGACATGCAGTTTCTGGTCCTACAAACAAGAGTTGTTTTCTGCTAAGAAGAGTCACTATTGTGCTCCCATTGCCATACACAGTGCAAATAGCACTGGCGTCTGTTCCCAATAAGTACAGTGTATTGGACTGAAGAGAAGCTACTGTTCTTGTCAGTTTCCTAATCAGAGTTGAACTAGATATGGCCCGTGTGTGTAGGAAGCACAGTTCATTTTGTTCTGAGCAAGCTCACTGTTCTGGCCCTATAGGAAACACAGGAGAGTAGAAGAGTGCTCTTTTCTCAAAAGCAGAGTGTGTTTCTTGTAAGGCGAGCTAGCATTTGTTTCCCAGTCCTAAACGGAGTTGAATCCCATTCAGTTTCTGGTCCTACCAGCAAGAGTTGTTTTCTGGTAAGGAAAGTCACTATTGTGCTCCCTTTGCCATACACAGTGGAAATAGCACTGGCTTCTGTTCCCAGCAAGTACAGTGTATTGGACTGAAGAGGAGCTACTGTTCTTGTCAGTTTCCTAAGCAGAGTTGAACTAGATATGGCCCGTGTGTAGGAAGCACAGTTCTTTTGTTCTGAGCAAGCTCACTGTTCTGGCACTATAGGAAACACAGGAGAGTAGAAGAGTGCTCTTTTCTCAAAAGCAGAGTGTGTTTCTTGTAAGGCGAGCTAGGGTTTGTTTCCCAGTCCTAAGCGGAGTTGAATCCCATGCAGTTTCTGGTCCTACAAGCAAGAGATGTTTTCTGCTAAGAAGAGTCACTATTGCGCTCCCATTGCCATACACAGTGCAAACAGCACTCGCGTCTGTTCCCAGCAAGTACAGTGTATTGGACTGAAGAGAAGCTACTGTTCTTGTCAGTATCCTAAGCAGAGTTGAACTAGATATGGCCCCTGTGTGTAGGAAGCACAGTTCTTTTGTACTGAGCAAGTTCACTGTTCTGGCCCTATAGGAAACACAGGAGAGTAGAAGAGTTCTCTTTTCTCTAAAGCAGAATGCGTTTCTTTAAAGGCGAGCTAGCCTTTGTTTCCCAGACCTAAACGGAGTTGAATGACATGCAGTTTCTGGTCCTAAGAGCAAGAGTTGTTTTTTGCTAAGAAGAGTCACTATTGCGCTCCCATTGCCATACACAGTGCCAATAGCATTCGTGTCTGTTCCCAGCAAGTACAGTGTATTGGACTGAAGAGAAGCTACTGTTCTTGTCAGTTTCCTTAGCAAAGTTGAACTAGATATGGCCTGTGTGTGTATGAAGCACAGTTCATTTTTTCTGAGCAAGCTCACTGTTCTGGCCCTAAAGGAAACACAGGAGAGTAGAAGAGTGCTCTTTTCTCAAAAGCAGAGTTTGTTTCTTGTAAGGCGAGCTAGGGTTTGTTTCCCAGTCCTAAACGGATTTGAATCCCATGCAGTTTCTGGTCCTACGAGCAAGAGTTGTTTTCTGCTAAGAAGAGTCACTATTGCGCTCCCATTGCCATACACAGTGCCCATAGCACTCGTGTCTGTTCCCAGCAACTACAGTGTATTGGACTGAAGAGAAGCTACTCTTCTTGTCAGTTTCCAAGCAGAGTTGTACAAGATATGTCCCGTGTGTTTAGGAAGCACAGTTCTTTTGTTCTGAGCAAGCTCACTGTTCTGGCCCTATAGGAAACACAGGAGAGTAGAAGAGTGCTCTTTTCTCAAAAGCAGAGTGTGTTTCTTGTAAGGCGAGCTAGCATTTGTTTCCCAGTCCTAAACAGAGTTGAATCCCATGCAGTTTCTGGTCGTACCAGCAAGAGTTGTTTTCTGGTAAGGAATGTCACTATTGTACTCCCTTTGCCATACACAGTGGAAATAGCACTCACGTCTGTTCCCCGCAAGTACAGTGTATTGGACTAAAGAGAAGCTACTGTTCTTGTCAGTTTCCTAAGCAGAGTTGAACTAGATATGGCCCGTGAGTGTAGGAAGCACAGTTCGTTTGTTCTGAGAAAGCTCACTCTTCTGGCCCTATAGGAAACACAGGAGAGTAGAAGAGTGCTCTTTTCTCAAAAGCAGAGTGTGTTTCTTGTAAGGCGAGCTAGCGTTTGTTTCCCAGTCCTAATCGGAGTTGAATCCCATGCAGTTTCTGGTCCTACGAGCAAGAGTTGTTTTCTGCTAAGAAGAGTCACTATTGTGCTCCCATTGCCATACACAGTGCAAATAGCACCCGCGTCTGTTCCCAGCAAGTACAGTGTATTGGACTGAAGAGAAGCTACTCTTCTTGTCAGTTTCCTGAGCAGAGTTGAACAAGATATGACCCGTGTGTGTAGAAAGCACAGTTCTTTTGTTCTGAGCAAGCTCACTGTTCTGGCCCTATAGGAAACACAGGAGAGTAGAAGAGTGCTCTTCTCAACAGCAGAGTGTGTTTCTTGTAAGGCGAGCTAGCATTTGTTTCCCAGTCCTAAACGGAGTTGAATGACATGCAGTTTCTGGTCCTAAGAGCGAGAGTTGTTTTCTGCTAAGAAGAGTCACTATTGCGCTCCCATTGCCATAAACAGTGCAAATAGCACTCGCGTCTCTTCCCAGCAAGTACAGTGTATTGGACTGAAGAGAAGCTACTGTTCTTGTCAGTTTCCTAAGCAGAGTTGAACTAGATATGGCCCGTGTGTGTAGGAAGCACAGTTCTTTTGTTCTGAGCAAGCTCACTGTTCTGGCCCTATAGGAAACACAGGAGAGTAGAAGAGTGCTCTTTTCTCAAAAGCAGAGTGTGTTTCTTGTAAGGCGAGCTAGCATTTGTTTCCCAGTCCTAAATGGAGTTGAATGACATGCAGTTTGTGGTCCTAAGAGCAAGAGTTGTTTTCTGCTAAGAAGAGTCACTATTGCGCTCCCATTGCCATACACAGTGCAAATAGCACTCGCGTCTGTTAGCAGCAAGTACAGTGTATTGGACTGAAGAGAAGGTACTGTTCTTGTCAGTTTCCTAAGCAGAGTTGAACTAGATATGGCCCGTGTGTGTAGGAAGCACAGTTCTTTTGTTCTGAGCAAGCTCACTGTTCTGGCCCTATAGGAAACACAGGAGAGTAGAAGAGTGCTCTTTTCTCAAAAGCAGAGTGCATTTCTTTTAAGGAGAGCTAGCGTTTGATTCCCAGTCCTAAACAGAGTTGAATGACATGCAGTTTCCGGTCCTAAGAGCAAGAGTTTTTTTCTGCTAAGAAGATTCACTACTGCGCTCCCATTGCCATACATAGTGCCAATAGCACGCACGTCTCTTCCCAGCAAGTACAGTGTATTGGACTGAAGAGAAGCTACTGTTCTTGTCAGTTTCCTAATCAGAGTTGAACTAGATATGGCCCGTGTGTGCAGGAAGCACAGTTCATTTTTTCTGAGCAAACTCACTGTTCTGGCCCTATAGGAAACACAGAAGAGTAGAAGAGTGCTCTTTTCTCAAAAGCAGAGTGTGTTTCTTTTAAGGCGAGCTAGGGTTTGTTTCCCAGTCCTAAACGGATTTGAATCCCATGCAGTTTCTGGTCCTACGAGCAAGAGTTGTTTTCTGCTAAGAAGAGTCACTATTGCGCTCCCATTGCCATACACAGTGCCCATAGCACTCGTGTCTGTTCCCAGCAACTACAGTGTATTGGACTGAAGAGAAGCTACTCTTCTTGTCAGTTTCCAAGCAGAGTTGTACAAGATATGTCCCGTGTGTGTAGGAAGCACAGTTCTTTTGTTCTGAGCAAGCTCACTGTTCTGGCCCTATAGGAAACACAGGAGAGTAGAAGAGTGCTCTTTTCTCAAAAGCAGAGTGTGTTTCTTGTAAGGCGAGCTAGCATTTGTTTCCCAGTCCTAAACAGAGTTGAATCCCATGCAGTTTCTGGTCGTACCAGCAAGAGTTGTTTTCTGGTAAGGAATGTCACTATTGTACTCCCTTTGCCATACACAGTGGAAATAGCACTCACGTCTGTTCCCAGCAAGTACAGTGTATTGGACTAAAGAGAAGCTACTGTTCTTGTCAGTTTCCTAAGCAGAGTTGAACTAGATATGGCCCGTGAGTGTAGGAAGCACAGTTCGTTTGTTCTGAGAAAGCTCACTGTTCTGGCCCTATAGGAAACACAGGAGAGTAGAAGAGTGCTCTTTTCTCAAAAGCAGAGTGTGTTTCTTGTAAGGCGAGCTAGCGTTTGTTTCCCAGTCCTAAACGGAGTTGAATCCCATGCAGTTTCTGGTCCTACGAGCAAGAGTTGTTTTCTGCTAAGAAGAGTCACTATTGCGATCCCATTGCCATACACAGTGCAAATAGCACCCGCGTCTGTTCCCAGCAAGTACAGTGTATTGGACTGAAGAGAAGCTACTCTTCTTGTCAGTTTCCTGAGCAGAGTTGAACAAGATATGACCCGTGTGTGTAGAAAGCACAGTTCTTTTGTTCTGAGCAAGCTCACTGTTCTGGCCCTATAGGAAACACAGGAGAGTAGAAGAGTGCTCTTCTCAAAAGCAGAGTGTGTTTCTTGTAAGGCGAGCTAGCATTTGTTTCCCAGTCCTAAACGGAGTTGAATGACATGCAGTTTCTGGTACTAAGAGCAAGAGTTGTTTTCTGCTAAGAAGAGTCACTATTGTGCTCCCATTGCCATAAACAGTGCAAATAGCACTCGCATCTCTTCCCAGCAAGTACAGTGTATTGGACTGAAGAGAAGCTACTGTTCTTGTCAGTTTCCTAAGCAGAGTTGAACTAGATATGGCCCGTGTGTGTAGGAAGCACAGTTTGTTTGTTTTGATCAAGCTCACTGTTCTGGCCCTATAGGAAACACAGGAGAGTAGAAGAGTGCTCTTTTCTCAAAAGCAGAATGCGTTTCTTGTAAGGCGAGCTAGCGTTTGTTTCCCAGTCCTAAAAGGAGTTGAATGACATGCAGTTTCTGGTCCTAGGAGCAAGAGTTGTTTTCTGCTAAGAAGAGTCACTATTGCGCTCCCATTGCCATACACAGTGCCAATAGCACTCGTGTCTGTTCCCAGCAATTACAGTGTATTGGACTGAAGAGAAGCTACTGTTCTTGTCAGTTTCCTAAGCAGAGTTGAACTAGATATGGCCCATGTGTGTAGGAAGCACAGTTCTTTTGTTATGAGCAAGCTCACTGTTCTGGCCCTATAGGAAACACAGGAGAGTAGAAGAGTGCTTTTTTTTTAAAGCAGAGTGTGTTTCTTGTAAGGCGAGCTAGGGTTTGTTTCCCAGTTATAAACGGAGTTGAATCCCATGCAGTTTCTGGTCCTACGAGCAAGAGTTGTTTTCTGCTAAGAAGAGTCACTATTGCGCTCCCATTGCCATACACAGAGGAAATAGCACTCAGGTCTGTTCCCAGCAACTACAGTGTATTGGACTGATGAGAAGCTACTGTTCTGATCAGTTTCTTATGCAGAGCTGAAGTAGGTATGGCCCGTGTGTGTAGAAAGCACAGTTCTTTTGTTCTGAGCAAGCTCACTGTTCTGGCCCTATAGGAAACACAGGAGAGTAGAAAAGTGCTCTTTTCTCAAAAGCAGAGTGTGTTTCTTGTAAGGAGAGCTAGCATTTGTTTCCCAGTCCTAAACGGAGTTGAATCCCATGCAGTTTCTGGTCCTACAAGCAAGAGTTGTTTTCTGCTAAGAAGAGTCACTATTGCGCTCCCATTGCCATACACAGTGCAAACAGCACTCGCGTCTGTTCCCAGCAAGTACAGTGTATTGGACTGAAGAGAAGCTACTGTTCTTGTCAGTATCCTAAGCAGAGTTGAACTAGATATGGCCCCTGTGTGTAGGAAGCACAGTTCTTTTGTACTGAGCAAGTTCACTGTTCTGGCCCTATAGGAAACACAGGAGAGTAGAAGAGTTCTCTTTTCTCTAAAGCAGAATGCGTTTCTTTTAAGGCGAGCTAGCCTTTGTTTCCCAGACCTAAACGGAGTTGAATGACATGCAGTTTCTGGTCCTAAGAGCAAGAGTTGTTTTCTGCTAAGAAGAGTCACTATTGTGCTCCCATTGCCATACACAGTGCCAATAGCATTCGTGTCTGTTCCCAGCAAGTACAGTGTATTGGACTGAAGAGAAGCTACTGTTCTTGTCAGTTTCCTTAGCAAAGTTGAACTAGATATGGCCCGTGTGGGTATGAAGCACAGTTCATTTTTTCTGAGCAAGCTCACTGTTCTGGCCCTAAAGTAAACACAGGAGAGTAGAAGAGTGCTCTTTTCTCAAAAGCAGAGTTTGTTTCTTGTAAGGCGAGCTAGGGTTTGTTTCCCAGTCCTAAACGGATTTGAATCCCATGCAGTTTCTGGTCCTACGAGCAAGAGTTGTTTTCTGCTAAGAAGAGTCACTATTGCGCTCCCATTGCCATACACAGTGCCCATAGCACTCGTGTCTGTTCCCAGCAACTACAGTGTATTGGACTGAAGAGAAGCTACTCTTCTTGTCAGTTTCCAAGCAGAGTTGTACAAGATATGTCCCGTGTGTGTAGGAAGCACAGTTCTTTTGTTCTGAGCAAGCTCACTGTTCTGGCCCTATAGGAAACACAGGAGAGTAGAAGAGTGCTCTTTTCTCAAAAGCAGAGTGTGTTTCTTGTAAGGCGAGCTAGCATTTGTTTCCCAGTCCTAAACAGAGTTGAATCCCATGCAGTTCTGGTCGTACCAGCAAGAGTTGTTTTCTGGTAAGGAATGTCACTATTGTACTCCCTTTGCCATACACAGTGGAAATAGCACTCACGTCTGTTCCCAGCAAGTACAGTGTATTGGACTAAAGAGAAGCTACTGTTCTTGCCAGTTTCCTAAGCAGAGTTGAACTAGATATGGCCCATGAGTTTAGGAAGCACAGTTCGTTTGTTCTGAGAAAGCTCACTGTTCTGGCC